>NW_025371323.1:0-7259 GCF_016433145.1 Gracilinanus agilis | reverse complement strand
TATATATATATATATTTTACAAATGAGAAA
Source organism: Gracilinanus agilis (assembly GCF_016433145.1). Classification (NCBI taxonomy): domain Eukaryota; kingdom Metazoa; phylum Chordata; class Mammalia; order Didelphimorphia; family Didelphidae; genus Gracilinanus; species Gracilinanus agilis. The sequence continues at coordinate 7,229 of NW_025371323.1, read as the reverse complement.
ATAGACAAAGACTCTAAGTGACTTATCCAAGGTCATACAGAAAGAAATTAGCAGAAACAGGATTTGAACCCAAGCTCTGACATCAAATTCAGCTCTTTTTGACTATACCAGAATCTAAATAAAATATATTTAGAATATAAAAGAATTGAAATTAATCAATATGAACTTGAACATTTTAGATTAAAATATACTATTCCTTTGATAGAATTTCAAGTCCAGGTTCCTAATTTTAAGAAAGATTGTAACCAAGCTATCTAAAAAAAGATGGATATAGATGCATAGATTGACAGGATGTATTGATGAAGTATCTTCAATGTATATGGAGATTTGAAAAAAAAATGTACTTAAAATATTCATAGCAGTACTTTTTATGTTGGCAAAAACTGCAAACAAAGCTCCTAACCACTCATTGAGGAGTGAGTACTATGTGTTGTGTATAATCTATATCTTGTTACCTGTCTTCTTGGATAGGAAGGAGAAATGCATGGAAGAGAGAGAGAAAATGAAGATTTCAAAATGTCAGAAAAATGATTATTAAAAATTATATCAATATGTAATGTGGAAAAATTTTTAAAGAAAAAACTATTATGAATAGTGCAGGGAAACATGGATTGGCTTGTGTGAACTGATGCAGAATGAAGGAAATATAACCAGGAAAGCAATATAAGGACAATAAATAACAGGTAAGAAGGACACTAAATGAAGCCAACCACTATGCTACTTTAATGGACAATTTTAAGCCTGGAGAAAAGAGGAAGGAATGCAGTTCATTCTTGCTCTTAGAAAGATGGTGAGACAATTGACTCCAAAGGTTGAAGGTTGCATTTATTGTGCAAGTTAGCCAAAATGTTGATTGTTCTTGCTTAACTATTTTTCTTTCTTACAAAGAATAGCTCACTAAGTGGAGAGGAATCTATATGCAGAAGCATTATTTTGATAAGAAAACAAAAATGAATTAGTAATAATTGGAGGGAGAAAGGTTGGTTTTACTTAAAACAGAAGAGATTATAGTTATTGAAAAAGCAGAACATTTTGATAAGAGAAGAATCAAAAAATGGGATGAAGGACCCAAGAAATGTAAAATAAGGTCTAAAGCAAAATAGATAACATCTTACCCAGTCCAAGAAAAAGACGTGAGGAAAATGAAAAAGATTCACAACTGTTCTCTAAATGGGCTGTAGCAAGGGATGAGCAAGCTACATAGAGAGTCAGAGTTTGGGGGCTTTTGCTAAAGAGAAAGGGAAAAGAATAAGGACAAATAATCATAATTTTGGTTATACTTTCTGGGACAGCAGACATTTTAAAGCCAATAAGTCCATAAAAGTTAGGAGAAAAACTGGACAGATGGTTGAAACATACTTTTGAAAAGGATAAAAAAGACAAAGAATGCATATTTCAGTATATGTATATATATACACATATATTCACATATATATCTATATATAAATAGGTATATATTTTACATCTCTTATATAATGACTAACCTCTAATTTTTTTTGCATAATCATCCTCTGGAATCTTTAGGGAAAACATCAATGATACTCTCTCCTAGTTGGCTTAGGTATTCCCCTATTTTAACAAGAAGCTTCACCAAATAAATTTCAGATGGGCACCCCCTGTGCTGAAATTGCAAAATTCTACAAAATGAAGAAAGTCACAGGATGGACAACATGTCAATCTTTTCTCATTAGTATATATAGTCCTACAGCTGTGCCTGGTATGTTTCCCTAAAGTACCTACCACATGGTGGATGCTCAATTAAGTACTGAAACAATCAATCATACTTTTATTTAAATTTCTGCAGTCATTTTCCATTTTCTCCTAATAGTACTAGTGGAGTCCTTAATATTACTTAGAGCATTTTGTTTTCCACTCAAATCCCTTCTTGGCCCATTATTTGTATTGGCATTAGCATTATTAATGACTAGAGGACAGCTATTACTGATGATGATGTATGTTTATTATTTAATCATTTAAACAACCTGTAGGTATACTTATTAATGACACTCTCTCTTCCATATGTGTCTTGACCTGGGTGTGTTTGTGAGTGAGTGTGTGTGTGTGTGTGTGTTTGTATCATAGTGGCTAGGTTGAAAGAGGAAAGGAGATGAGAAATTGAAGGAAGTAAAGGGAGAATGCATTTTCATTAGGTAGCAATAGAGGCTTGAAAAAGATTTTTGAATAATCAATTTAGGAATGTTAGAGTCAGTCAGTCCACAAGCATTTATTAAGTAGTTACTACATGCCAGGCACTGTGCTAAATTTTGGTAATGCAACCAAAGGAAAAAACAATTTCTACCCTTGAGGAGTTCACCTTCTAAGGGGGAAGAGAACATGCAAACAACCATGTACAAACAAGATGCATACATACTGTTATATAGACAATAACCACAGAAAGTGAGTGGAAATTGCAAAGGTCTCTTGAAAAAAAAGTTTGTGTTTGAGCTGAGTCTTGAATGCAAATATGGAAGCTAGAGGGCAGGTATGTAGAGAAAGAGAATTCCAGGTATCAAAGGAAAGCCAGTAAAAAGACAAGAAGTTAGGAAATGAGGTGCTGAGTTTGAGGAACAGTAAAAGGGACAGGATCACTGGATTACATGGAAGGAAGCTAAATGCAGGAAGATTGGAAAGTAGGAAGTGGCAAATTTTAAAGAACCTTAAAAGTCAAATGAACAATTGCATTTGAGCTTGGAAGTAATAGGGTGACATATTTTATTCTTGCTCCTCCATATGAACATCTAAAAGCCTACAGTGCCACTGGCTGAATATTTCAGTATTAGATATTGTCTCTGGCCTAAATGATGTCTTCCTTGTTTACTGGGGACAAATCTGTACCATGGATAGAATTGGTAAGGATGTAAAGATTTTCTTGACATTCTTTACATCTCTCCTATAGACTGATCCAAATACAAACACCCTTACTAACCCCTAGAGGGTCACTAGAAGGATTCTCCAAAAGTTTAAGTTGCTCTTTAATTGTCAGTAAAAGAACACATGAAAGACAAGAGACCTGGTTTTTAATGGCGACTTCACCACCTACATGTAGATTTGGACCAAGTATCTAAGTTTTCTGGACCATAGTTCCCTTGTACATTAAATAGATAACCTCCCAAACCTCCTTCATAAGATTTTAAGAGATAAAATAAAATAATATATATGACAACATTTGGAACAAATTAGGACTACAAAATTAATGGTATAATTCTTAACTTTAACTTTAGAAGCTGGAAGGCTTCTTTCAAATCATGATATACACATACAAACAAAAAATGGTTTCACTTATGTAATTTCATTTTAAAGGAGTAGAACTCTGGTGAAATTATTATTAGGGAGAAAATAAGTAACTACTTAGCACCTGCTATATGCCAGGTGTCATGCCAAGACTCATTTAAAAAATAATCTATTTGATCCTCAAAACAACCTGGGAAGTGGAAAGCAGAGTGGCTCGGTGGGTTGAGAGTCAGACCCAGAGACGGGAGGTCCTGGGTTCAGATTTGACCTCAGATACTTCCTGTGTGACCCTGGGCAAGTCACTTGGCCCCCCATTGCCTAGTCCTTACAACTTTTCTGCCTTGGAGCCAATACATAGTATTGACTACAAGACCGAAGGTAAGAGTTAAAAAAATAATCCCCATTTTAGAGTTGAACAAAATGAAGAAAATAGAGGTTAAGTGACTTGCCAAGGGTCACACATGCAGTAATTGAGGTCATTTGAATTCAAGTCTTCTTGTCTCCAGACTTTTTCAGGAAGCTGGGACACATAGCTGTTTTTAGTGGCCTCTGTATTAGTGTTTTCCAATAATCTACAAGAACCCTCTGTTTCAGGCAGCCTTGTCTATTTACCCTTTTCCAGTGATGTGTTTTTATCAATGCCCCTCTTCTAACTAAAATGCCCTCTTCCCTAAGAATCCTAGAGTTAAGAGTGTCACCATTTCAGGAATTAGAAATGCAGAGACTCTCTTATCCAAACCTACCCCAGAAAAAGAATGCCTGCTACATCCTCTCTGACAAGTTACCATTTATCTTTGCTTGAACATCTCTAAGGGATGCCAAAATTAGTATCTACCAGGGTAGTCCACCACAGTTTGGGAGAGTTCTAATGTTTAGGAATTCTTTCCTTAAACCAAGCCAGCTCTCTGACTTAGCCCTCCTTCAAAACCCAGGTAGAATATCTTTCTTCAAGAAGCTTTTCTTGCCTATTCTTGTTCAAAATGAACTCTCCATCTAAAAGCATAGTATTCATTATCAGTATCTGGTTATCTCTTTATTTATCATTGATTTATCTATAATATTCTGTCATCTGTATCTATTTTCTACCTATCATCTATTTACCTTTCCATCCATCCATCTATCTATCTATCTATCTATCTATCTATCTATCTATCTATCTATCTATCNCCATCTATCTATCTATCTATCTATCTATCTATCTATCTATCTATCTATCTATCTATCCATCCATCTATCTTTCTATACATCTATGTAGTCATCTATCTAGCTATCTATCCATTTATCTCTCTATTCATCTATCTGTCTATCCACAAAGATTGACATATATATATGTTTGTATAGATATATCTATGGGTATATATTCATAGACTGATGTACATATATACCTATATATATGTACATATATACACATATATAAACATATTAGTGTATAATATATAAAGATAAACATATTCATGTATAGTAATATGTCCATTTGTTTATGAACATATATTTATATTTTGACCAGAGCTGCTATTTCACTGATATAGAGAAATCCCCAAGGAACTCCTTCTATTGATGCAGAGTGGCACTTGCTTTGCCATTTATAATCTGGAGTGTTGGATCTAGAGAACTAAGGAGTTAAAAGATTTTCCAGGGTCATACAGTATATGTCAGATAGTCCTTGAAGTGAGGTATTTCTAGACTCTGAGGACAGCTCTCCATCCATTTCACTCAGTTGGGGTCTCAACCCTTTCATTATATTATGACATTTTTTGATTTTGTGGTTTTGTGCACTTTTGCTTTTTACCTTTTCATATATTTATACCATGTTTTCCAAATTATGAGACAGGTGGCACAGTGTGGGGCCTGGAGTCAGGAAGACTCGTCTTCCTGAGTTCAAATCTGGCCTCAAATGCTTACTAGCTGTGTAACCTTGGGCAAGTCACTCACTCTTGTTTGCCACAGTTTTCTCTTGTGTAAAATTAACTGGGAGAGGAAAGGGGACACCACCCCAGGATTTTTTAGAAGAAAATCCCCCAAGGGGTTACAAAGAATTGAACACATCTGAAACTCCTCAACAACAACAAAACCCAAATTAAATTCCATGATTTTAAAGGGCAATTCTAATATTTTATAATTCATTAAAAAAAAAAACTCTTTCATTCTCTCTTAGTAACAACTCTTAAGAAAGAAGGTTAAGAGCTAGGCAAACAGGGTTAAGTGATTTGTCCAGCCTCTTATAATTAGGAAGTATCTTAGATTAGATTTGAACCCAGGTCCTCCCAACTCCAGGGTTGGGGATCCATGTGCTATGCCACCTACCCACCCCTTTTTATAATTCACATGAAGCACAACACAACATGATATAGCACCTTGTAGAAAGTAGACTAAGTTCAGTTCCCTCCTTTGCCTTACATCAATGGAATGTGTGATCCTGGGTTAGTCTCATTGCCTGAGGCAACTTTTTAATCTATAGATTTCTACTTTGGTGAAGAAAGTTTTGTCACCAGCATTCTTCTATATGTTGATGAAATCATGGGTTTAAAAAACTCAAATTAAAAAATTAGTAAATTAATGAATGGAAAAAATAAATGGAAAAAGTAGAGATAATATCTGACAATTGAATAATAAGTTACATAAACCATCTGAACTGATTATAGGCTTAGTAAAATGATCTGTCCATGATCATACCTAAAAAGTGTCAGAGGCAGGCTTCAGTATTGAGTCCAACTTATATTCTGCCATATCACAATGACTCCTAGGAAGAGATCTGACAATATGGAATGTTTGAGCAGGAAAGGGTGTCAGAAGTCACCTAGACCTGCCTCCTCTCCAGAGAGATTTAGTAGTTTGCCCAAGGTACATACATAATACAACTGATAAATATCAGAGGTAGACTAAAACCCAGGACCCCTGATTGCTTTATCTACCTATCCTTCTCTGTTGAATTCAGGCATTTTCTCTCCAGATCACTGAGTCACAGAGTCAGAGCTGAGAGGAGCCTCACAAATCATCTGGTCCAAACCTCTCATTTTAAACCTGAGGAAATGGGGTGGGGTGGAGGGCAGGAAGGGGCAAGCAGGACCAAGAGTTTAAGTGAGGTGCCCAACATTAAATAAATATTAAGTGGCAGCATCAGGATCTGAACTCAGAGCTCATGAATTCACATTTAGAGATCCAAAGTCAGCACAATTTCCAATGAATAGGTTGTTTCCATCCTGCTCTTCCCTTGTCTATGGAAATTAAATCCAATAGTCACCTTCATTTAGTTTTAAATAAACTGAAAACTCCCTACTGAGAGGATCATTTCCTTTTCCAACTTCAGCTTTGAGAATGGAGTGACTATCTACCTATTTGTCTAGTATAGGAAAACAGATGCTATGGGAAAAGGTGTTTGTGAGTCATTCTGCTCAATGACATGCAGACATTCACTAATGTCTGCCGTAGGCATGTGCAAACAACGTCTCGCCTCTGATTTGCAAACTCACAGCCCTGTTCTTATAATAGCCCATGGTGAGACCAGTTCCCGGGAGCCTACAATTCTCTAGTGTGGTAGCCACTTCTAAAACTATCCCTCTGCTCTTCTTTCATTGCAAGAAAAAAAAAACTCCTGGGAAAACCCTATTTAGAAGGAAGTTGGAGATGAAAAACTAGGCTATAGTTATTTCTTTATCTTTGGGGATGAAAAAAAGGCAGGGATCCTCACCTAAGCCAAATAAGAGCCCATTAGATATCAGAGTTCAGCAAAGATCACCTGGGGTCAGAGGAACACATGCATACCTGTGGCCACAAACACACACACACACACACACACACACACACACACACACACACACATCCCTCACTAAATGGGAAATGAAAAGCTGCTTTGGGGTAGAAAAACACTTGAAGGTTTTCCAAACTGGTTAATTATTTTGAGTACTCTGTTAATTGGTGATATTTCTAGCTACGTTTTTAAAAATTGTTTCTGGTGTGTGTGTGTGTGTGTGTGTGTGTGAGAGAGAGAGAGAGAGAGA
>NW_025371322.1:0-1619 GCF_016433145.1 Gracilinanus agilis | reverse complement strand
TTTAAGGCACAGTTAGAGATGTCCTATGTAAACAAGGACATTATAATGACAAATGTGTTGGGAATATTGTAGAAACTTGAAATATTGAAAAAGGTAGGTGACCCTGGAGAGCTAATTTGTATGTGTCCGGTACTGTCTAGAGAACAGAGTTCTCTGAACTGCCAAAATGACTTGATGATTCATTTGGCAAGTATTTATTATATTTATATCTCTCATATCTAAATCCCTTTAGCAAAGAAAGGTGACTCATCAAACTTAATGAAAATATCTTTTGAGGACAACTAAATTATTTTTTTCTGATTATTTATTGAGCAACAGCAATTTGGTCCATTGTGGTTTTTCCCAATGGGAACAGAATGTGCTGACCAACCAATATGAAGATTTTAGGCCATCTGCTTTAGTAGGTAGTGAGTCATCATTCCTAACCTTTAGGTTACCTTACCAATTCCCTTGCTTTTATCAGGTGACTTTGTGGCCTGAATTTGACTCCTAGACTCCAAGGAGACTTGCAGTACTCCATGGGGACTCTAGGGCTATCACATCCCTTAGAGAAGTTCTTGAGGTTATGATTAAAACTCCCATGTCAACTCTCTGGACAAAACCTGATCATGCCTCTAGATTACCTTAATGGAAACTTCTAGCATGGCCACATAAAAATGTGGAAAAGGAGGAAGAGCAAACTAGAGCCACTGAAGTCATTGCCTGGGAAGTTTGGTTATATTTACTATTTACACATAAAATGAAATTGGATTTCTCTCATATTTGGGGAATAGATATGGGGTTACTAATTTTAAAAATCCCAAACTGGATCTGACAATGCCTTATTGTAATGCAACTTTACAGTGGGACCTACCCTGTTATAATTAGCACAAGTTTTATTGGAGCCGTAAAGATTAAACAAATCTCCTTTCTTCAATGTGTGCCTGGGGACATCTTCCTCTTCAGGCTGTCCCACAACCTGCCAAAAATTTAGCACAGAAAGAATGCTGAGAATCCAGGTCATTTGCCACCTACTAGATGTGCCATCTTAGGGAAATCAATTCATCTCTCTGGGCCTCAGCTTTCTTAGTGACAAACTAAAAGGATTAGGCTAGATAAATGAATTTTTAATCTAGGCCCATGAACATTTAAAAATTTTTGATAACCGTATTTTAAATAAAGTGTTTCCTTTGTAATCCTCTGTATTTTATGCATTTCAGGGCATAATTCTGAGAAGGCTTCCCCAGACTGCCAAAGAGGTCCATGACATCAAAAATAAAAGTTATATACATTTGGTTAGATGATAATCAATGCTTCTTCTAACTAAAAATCCTATAAGTAATATTTTAAAATTAATTAATTAATTTGTTGGATTAAAATTCCTAGGTATCTTTCCCTTCCCCACACTAGAGAAGTCATCATTTGACAAAAATATATATATGTATATTTAAAACTATGTCTTGCTTGTGTGATGATAGAAACTGTTCCCTAAGTTTGTCCTAACCCGTACCCCATTTTTGCATGCGTACCTTGCAGGAGGTACAGGGCATGGAGGATAAAATGTATGGGGCAGAGCTCTCTCTCTCTCTCTCTCTCTCTCTCTTTCTCTCTCTCTCTCTCTCTCTCTCTCTCTCTCTCTC
>NW_025371321.1:2538-3194 GCF_016433145.1 Gracilinanus agilis | reverse complement strand
GAATATACCTACCAAAACAAACACAGCAATTATATGAAAACAACTATAAAACACTTTCCAAACAAATAAAACTGGATCTAAACAATTGGAAAGCCATTGATTGCTCATGGGTAGGTCAAGCTAACATAATAAAAATGACAATTCTACCCAAATTAATTTACCTATTTAGCGCCATACCTATCAAGCTACCAAAAAACTTCTTTACTGAATTAGAAAAAACTATAACAAATTTCATTTGGAATAACAAAAGATCAAGAATATCAAGGGAAATAATGAAAAAAAATGTGAAGGAAGGGGGCCTAGCAATACCAGATATTAAACTATACTATAAAGCAGCAGTCATCAAAACAGTGTGGTACTGTCTAAGAGACAGAGAGGAGGATCAATGGAATAGACTTGGGGTAAATGACATCAGCAAGACAGTGTATGATAAACCCAAAGAGCCCAACTTTTGGGACATGAATCCACTATTTGACAAAAACTGCTGGGAAATTTGGAAAACAATATGGGAGAGATTAGGTCTAGATCAACATCTCACACCCTACACCAAGATAAATTCAGAATGGGTGAAAGACTTGAATATAAAGAGGGAAACTATAAATAAGTTAGGTGAACACAGAATAGTATACTTGTCAGATCTCTGGGAAAGGAAAGAC
>NW_025371321.1:0-2453 GCF_016433145.1 Gracilinanus agilis | reverse complement strand
AAATGGGCAAGAGACATGAATAGGCAATTTTCAGGTAAAGAAATCAAAAGTATCAATAAGTACATGAGAAAGTGTTCCAAATCTCTAATAATTAGAGAAATGCAAATCAAAACAACTCTGAGGTATCACCTCACACCTAGCAGATTGGCTAAAATGAAAGAAGGGGAGAGTAATGAATGTTGGAGGGGATGTGGCAAAATTGGGACATTAATGCATTGCTGGTGGAGTTGTGAACTGATCCAGCCATTCTGGCTGGCAATTTGGAATCATGCTCAAAGGGCTATAAAAGAATGCCTGCCCTTTGATCCAGCCATACCATTGCTGGGTTTGTACCCCAAAGAGATCATAGATAAACAGACTTGTATGAAAATATTTATAGCTGTGCTTTTTGTGGTGGCAAAAAACTGGAAAAGGAGGGTATGTCCTTCAATTGGGGAATGGCTGAACAAACTGTGGTATATGCGGGTGATGGAATACTATTGTGCTAAAAGGAATAATAAACTGGAGGAGTTCCATGCGAACTAGAGAGACCTCCGGGAACTGATGCAGAGCGAAAGGAGCAGAGCCAGAAGAACATTGTACACAGAGACTGATATACTGTGGTAAAATAGAATGTAATAGACTTCTGTACCAGCAACAATGCAATGACCCAGGACAGCTCTGAGGGATTTATGGTAAAGATGCTACCCACATTCAGAGGAAGGACTGCAGGAGAGGAAACATATAAGAAAAGCAACTGCTTGAACGTATGGGTCGGGGTGGACATGATTGGGGATGTGGACTCGAAATTACCACACCAATGCAACCACCAACAATTTGGAAATAGGTCTTGATCAAGGACACATGACAAAACCAGTGGAAAAGTGCGTCGGCCATGGGTGGGGGGACTTCTGGGGGTGAAGGGGAAAGTAGGAGCATGAACCATGTAACCATGTTAAAAATGATTATTAATAAATGTTAAAAAAATGTATGCAAAGAAGTAAATTTAAGGTACCTTAAAGAGGGAAAAAAGAGCATTTACTAGTCTGTGCTTGGGGTATGAAATAGTGGTAAGTGGTAGAGAGATTCAGTTCAATTTATTAGTATTATTAAGTTTCAACTGTGTCTAGAGCACTATGCTAGGTCTGAGAGAGAAATAGAGTTTAGATAAGATAAAATGTTTCCCTTCATATTATTTTTGTTTAATCATTTTTTTTTCGATCATGTCCCACTCTTCATGACTCCTTTTGGGGTTTTCTTCAAAAATATACTGGAATGATTGCCATTTCCTCCTCCAGCTCATTTGACAGATGAGGAAACTGAGGCAAATGAGGTTAAGTGACTTGCCCAAGGCCACACAGTTAGTAAGTATCTGAAGCCCATATGAACTTAAGGCTTCTTGACTCCAGGTTCTGCAGTCTAATATTTTTTGCCTACCTATACACAGATAATTGTAATCCCAAATCATTTATAAATTCATAATATTTACAAAGCAATGTACTTGCAAAGACTGAAAGAGATGTTACTGCTTGGAGGACATCCAGGACAGCTTCATAGTGAGGATTGCTTTTGAGGCAGACTTTAAAGGATGGGTAAGAATTTGATAGGCAAAGCTAAGGAAGGAAAATATCATACACTCAGTGAATAGCATAAGAAAAGGCTGGATGATAGGAAAATACCGATGTGTTCAGCAAAAGAAGGTTGCTGTAGTTTGGTTTTATTTTATTTTTGTTTCAGTTCTAATTTTTCTTCCTCCCTCCATGTCTTCCCCCACTGACTGAGAAAGCAAGAAATATAATACCACATAGCCATAGGGTGTTTTATTTTGGCTAGAAAATAGATAGAATATGGCAGAGAATTGCATGGGAAAAGTAGAAAAGTAGAATGGTGTCAGACTGTGGAAGAAAGATGAAGAGACAGTGGTCATCTCCCCTTTACTTTTTATGTACCCCATAACTATTTATGGAGGTCCATTGGGACAAGATGCCTGCAGCAGGCCTTGGTCAAAGTAAATGGAATTCTTTTTCTGGGATTCCAGCCAGCAGGGCATCCTTGTGAGTCAATTCCCTCCCATGACCCTGGGTTTTGCAATTGCCCAAGCCTGGCTTTGTCCTCTACTGCCAAATTTTCACTCTCCCTATTAAACAAGATTGGTCTACCAGACTGGCTACTTAATCTGAAAAAATCTTTAGAATGAGGCAGGGTTTACTTCTTTCCCAAAGCTAAATGCAAGCATCATAGGACCTTTTCAACTCCTTAATCTGAGGCCAGGAGCTTTTACAGTGCATCTGGAAATTGAAAAGATTCTATTTAGGAGGTCTGATGTTTATACTTCCAGCAGAAGAAAGAAAGAGAGGAAGAAAGAAAGAAAGAAAGAAAGAAAGAAAGAAAGAAAGAAAGAAAGAAAGAAAGAAAGAAAGAAAGAAAGAAAGAAAGAAAGAAAGAAAGAAAGAAAGAAAGAAAGAAAGAAAGAA
>NW_025371320.1:0-4746 GCF_016433145.1 Gracilinanus agilis | reverse complement strand
TCTCTCTCTCTCTCACACACACGCACACACACACACACACACACACATATGAACTCCTTGAGGACAGAGAATCTTTCATTTTGTCTTTTACCAGCACTGCCAAAAACAATGGCTGGCATCTAGTAGACACTTAATAAATACTCATTCAATCTAATTGAACTGAAGATCTAAGCCCCTCTCTGCTGCTTCCTCTGTCATGCAACCTTGGCCATCTCTCAGCTTCAGTTTCTTCACCTCCAAAGAGGAAATAATGGTCCTTGACCATCTGGTGGAAAGCTCTGTTTGCCATGCAGGTCCTGCACACCTCTGCTGTTTATTCTTTTTTTTTTTTTTTTTTGTAGCCTGAAGGCCCCCACCTCCACCCTTAGTCCCTTGAGTTTTTCACCTACTGTCACAGCCTAAAAGAAAAAGAAAAAACACACACATACACACACACAAAAAAAAAAAAACAGCCCAGTCCCAGCCCCAACGAGCCAGTAATTTAAGTCCCAGGATCTCAGACAAAGAAGGGCTTTTCCACCCATACCAAGATATTCAGTTGCATCAGTCAGAACTGTTCATGGGAGATTGTTGGAGAAGTCACGCCCGGCTGCCTCATAGTCCTAGAGAAGCCCCTCCTTGTCTACTAGACTTTCCAGCCCTCCAGTTGGACGATGGTTGCTTCCACTGACTTCTTCTCCAGGATGCCAGGAGCCCCTGAGCAAAGGATGCAGGCAATGGATGTACCCACCAACTCAACTGAGATGTGGCTCCCTCGTCTACTGCTATGGGAAATGGGGAGAGGCAGTGGGCAAAGGGCCACCCTTCTGAGTTCAAGTCCTGCCTCAGCTACATCCAAGCCGTATGGCCCTCAGCAAGTTATTTTCCCTGTCAAAACTCCCAGAAAATTATTTTAGAAGGAGAATCCCTTGGGGCAGCTGGGTAGCTCAGTGGATTGAGAGCCAGGCCTAGAGATGGGAGGTCCTAGGTTCAAATCTGGCCTCAGACACTTCCTAGCTGTGTGACCCTGGGCAAGTCACTTGACCCCCATTGTCCACCCTTACCACTCTTCCATCTAGGAGTCAATACACAGAAGTTAAGGGTTTAAAAAAAAAAAAGAAGAATCCCTTAACCATGAAAAATTTGTCTAAAAAAAAAAAAAAGGAGAATCCTTGCTGAAGAGTCATTGGCCTGCATCAGCCAGAGAGATTTTCATTTCAGGAAAATTCTGGCCCCTGAAATCACAGTCTGGACACTTTTCCCCCATCCCTTCCCAAACTGCTCCAGGTCAGATAGAAATGAAACGCAATCCTTGCCCTCAAGAATTTATAACCCATTTAAAGAACAACAGATCCCCATACTATGCAAACTATTTGACAAAATAAGAATTCATACCCCATTAGGGAGATTCTTTTTTTTCCCTTTTGGATCTAAGCTGTTGTTTTTCCCTATATAAGGAAAATTCTGCTTAAGGAATAAAAAATTAACAATAAGAAATTACTAAACTAGCCCTTAAGATAATGTGTGTTGTATAGTACTATATAATTGCTTAGAGGTAAATTTACTTGTCCAAGGTCACGTGGCAAAGACTTTTAGGAAGATGGAACTCAAAAACCAGGCCTTTGTGACTCAGGCCAGCTAGCTACCCCCTCACCCTTCACCCCACACTGCCTTTAACTAGGGAAAATGTAAAATGTAAACTAGACAGAGGAGGAGGACCTGGCACTAACAAATAAAGGATATTATTTAATAACACCTAAAGGAAATCAGGAAAGTCTTCCCAATTGATGGCTGAGCTTTGAAGGCAACTAAGATTCCTAGGAGACTGAGGTGAGGAGAGAGAGCTGTCCAGACTCGGCAAAGGAATGGTGGTGGGAAATGGAATTCTGAGTCTCTTCCATTTCTAGTGCTTCCGTGTTTCTGTCTCTAAAACAGGGCAGAAGGGTTGGTGGCCACGATGGCCTCAGAGGTCCCTTCCCGTTCAGCATTTATGATTCTAGGTTCAAAATCCAGGGAGTTGTGACTTTAAAAAATAATCTACCTTTCCAAAAGAAAAGCACATCTCCATGGGAAGATGCTGGGGGCTGGGGAGGGAAGAAGTGGCAAGGGGCTGGGGAGCGGAGCAGAGGGGTTGGAGAGAGCATTTGAATATTTCAAGATTATTTTTCCTCCTGATGTGAGTAACAAAAGGGCAGGCACAGTCTCAAGCTATGATGGTCAGATGTACAGCTTTCAGGGGGAGCTGGAGGTACAAAAATGACTTGAAAGCCTTCTCTCTGGGAAATATGTTTCCCTTCTCTTAGGACAAATGATGTGAATTACAAAACTGATGAATGGCCCGTGTTTCGAGAAGTCATTCAGAGTGATCAGATGACAGGATCCGACGTCCCACACAATAGCACCTCCCCGGAGTTTGGCGTGTTAGGGTTTTTAGTCTGTGCTGAATGACTTGCAAGTTAAAATCCTCCCATCTTTGTTCGGCCTGGCAACCTTTCTCCTTATTAGCCCTGGAGGGGAGAGGGAAAATGTATTGGATAAGAGAGCTATCTGATAATAGGGCTATTGTGCGGGGGACCCCAGAGGAAAAAAAAGAGAACAGAGACTTTAAGAGAATATTGCTGACAAGTGGACTTTGTCTGCCCAGGGCCTAGTGGCTCACCAGAGAGTGATGAGAAAAAGGCTTCATTTGGGAAAAGGGAAGGAGGGAGGGGGGAAGAGGAGGAAAATCAATGAGGGCGGGATTGGGGGATTGGCAGGGAGGGAAGGGAGACTCAGAAAAATGGGTCAAAGAAAGATCTGTTTTCTATTTCCTTTTTTTTTTTCAAAATGGTTTAAAAATGACCCATTCGATTCATGTGGGGCCTGGTCAGTCTGTCCATTCTTGACAGAGATCGCTGTTTTCAGCATTGATAATGATATTTTGGCCAGATGGAGACTCGTTGGCCATCCACGTGGGATACTGCCAGGGAGTGAGATGGGAAGTGGAACCTAATGCACTGGGAAATGCAGGGATTGAACTAGATGGTTTCTGAGGGTCCTTTTAGGTCTTGACTTATGGTCTATGATACCCGGATAATCTTGGACAAATATCTCAGTGTCCTCTTCTGTAAAATGAGGGAGTAGTAGGAAAAATGGCCTCTGGGGGTCCTTTTAGGTCTTGACTTATGGCCTATGATACCTGGGTAGCCTGGGGAAAGTGCCTCAGTGTCCTCTTCTGTAAAATGAGGGGGAAATGGGAAAATGGCCTTTGGGGGTCCTTTTAGGTCTTGATTTATGGTCTATGATATCTGGGTAATCTTGGACAATTGTCTCAGTGTCCTCCTCTGTAAAATGAGGGGGAAGTAGGAAAAATGNCTTGAACAAATGTCTCAGTGTCCTCCTCTGTAAAATGAGGGGGAAGTAGGAAAAATGACCTCTGGGGGTCCTTTTAGCCTCCTATGATCCTGAAGTCTAAGAGCACCTGTCCAATATGAAGGGGGAGAAGTGAGGATAAATGAGTCCCAGGACTGATGGTCTTATACCCTTGTGAAATGATCAGGAGATAGCAAGAATCATGGACCTCTTACTAGGACATCAAAGGACCTCAGGAACATAGATTGGGAGCTAGAAGGGACCTTAGTGATCCTCCTCATGACAAATTAGGAAACTGAGGACTACAGAGATTAGGTGACTTCCCAAGGTTACTCAGGTGGCCAAGTTGGGATTCAAACCTAGATCCTCTGACTCGGACCAAATGACCTTTCTTCCTTACCATGAACCATTATAAGGCTGAAGGCTGGAAGGAGCCCCAAGAGTGGGAAACAGTGCAATACAATAACAAGAATACCGGCTCTGAGCCAGAGAATCTGAGTTTCAGCTTTGTTTCTGACATTTCTTTGGTTTGTTTCCTACCTTTCAAATGATGGGGTTGGATTAGATGGCCTTGGAGGGCCCTGCCATCTCTAGATCTGTGAACCAAAGTCATCTAGTCCATAATAATAAAAAAATCACTCAAACAAAATCAAATGTCCTGTAGTTATCATGACCTACTGGGTGGTGGGCAGCTAAGTGGCATAGTGGAGAGAGTGACGGGGCTGGGCTGGAGTTAAAAAGACCTCAGCCCAAATCCAACATTAGACACTACCTGTGTTACCCTGAGCAAGTCATTTAACACTGTTTCCAACCCTGGAATTTGACCTTTAAACCTGAGATCTTTCCTTCAGCATCCCTTCATCCCAAGAGAATAAGGACTTTCCATCTGTATAGGACTATCAGAGATTTAGGGCCTCCCAAGAAAAACTAGAGACCGGGAGCATCATTTTTCTTGCCCCTCATGGATGCATCAATGCTTTGCTAATTCCAAAGCAGAAGCAGACCCTCAACTCTGCCCTCCATTCCTTTATACAAGCTGGCTGCTGTGTGTACAATGCTTTCCCTCACCTGGGCCTCTTGGAAGCCCTGGCTTCCTTGGGAGCATAGCTTGGGTGTTGCTGTCTACACAGGCTGTTTCTGATCCCTTGCATGCCCTCCTCTGCTCCAGCAATTGCCTTGTATTGGCTTTGTATGGGTTTTTATTTGCTTAACTGTGTACAAACTGCATACTAGTTTCAATCTTCAGCATTTTTTTTCTAATTCAATTCAACATGTATTATTCACCAGCTGTGCACAGATTACCTCCTAAACTTCCCTCTATTTTGTTTATATTCTCTGGTTCAAAGAAAGTGCTTAATAAATGAGGAAGGAAGGAAGGAAGGAAGGAAGGAAGGAAGGAAGGAAGGAAGGAAGGAA
>NW_025371319.1:0-10258 GCF_016433145.1 Gracilinanus agilis | reverse complement strand
TTTTATACAATTGCTTTAACTCCTTGTATATTTGAGTGATTAGACCCCTGTCAGAGTTTTTCGTTATAAAGATTTTTTCCCAATTTGTTGTTTCCCTTCTGATTTTGACTACATTGTTTTTGTTTGTACAAAAACTTTTTAGTTTAATATAATCAAAACCATTTAATTTACATTTTGTAATTTTCTCTAACTCTTGCTTGGTTTTAAAGTCTTTCCTTTCCCAGAGATCTGACAAGTATACTATTCTGTGTTCACTTAACATGTTTATAGTTTCCCTCTTTATATTCAAGTCGTTCACCCATTCTGAATTTATCTTGGTGTAGGGTGTGAGATGTTGATCTAGACCTAATCTCTCCCATATTGTTTTCCAAATTTCCCAGCAGTTTTTGTCAAATAGTGGATTCATGTCCCAAAAGTTGGGCTCTTTGGGTTTATCATACACTGTCTTGCTGATGTCATTTATCCCCAGTCTATTCCATTGATCCTCCTCTCTATCTCTTAGCCAGTACCATATTGTTTTGATGACTGCTGCTTTATAGTGTAGTTTCATATCTGGTACTGCTAGGCCCCCTTCCTTCACATTTTTTTTCATTATTTCCCTTGAAATTCTTATTTGTTCATATTTTTAACCATGTATAAATTGAATAATAATTAGAATTCTTATAAAATCATTCTTATAAATTTGAGACATGAGACTTTATCAGAGAAAATAGAAGTAAAATTTTTTTCACAGTTATGATACTGTGTATTTCCCTCCATCCTATTTTCCCATTGATATTTCTTTCTCACTTTCGCTCTATCTCTAGACAAATGTGTTTTGCTTATGACCACTACTTCCCCTAATCTCCCATCTCTTCTATCATCCCTCCCCTTCTCTTATCCCTTATACCTCCTAATTCCCTGTGTAATAAAATAAATTTCTATTCCTAAATAAGTGTGGATATTATTCCCTTTCCAAGTCAATTTTGATGAACATAATGCTTTAGTATTGTCCTCTACCCTCTCAATTTCTTCTCTGTAACAATAAAATTTTCTGAAGACTGTATATTTATTTATAATTATTTAAGACAGACAGAGAGAGAGAGAGAGAGAGAGAGAGAGAGAGAGAGAGAGAGAGAGANAGAGAGAGAGAGAGAGAGAGAGAGAGAGAGAGAGAGAGAGAGAGAGAGAGAGAGAGACTGGGGGAGGGAGGGAAGGGCGGAGGGAGGGAGGGAGAGGGAGACAGATTACCAGACCACTCTAAAAATTGCTTCCACACTTCCATACTTCTTCAACTGCAGAACCCATCCCATGGCTTAAGCAGAGTGTTAAATGTTCCAGAAAAGGGAGAGAGAGAGAGAGAGAGTCAACTAGGGTCCAGGGGAAGAGAAAGCCCTCACATTTCTTTCCAGACATGTCCCCCATCACATGGTGACGTCCAACAGCACCCTACCAAGATGCCAGGCCACATAGTCACATGTGCACTTGAACCAAACTCTTCCAGGAAACCACAGTATGTATGCATGGCTAGTTAAAGGATTGTGGCTATCAAATGAAATAAGGGAGGGGGTCCATTTAATATTAAATTCACATACATCTACTATAAAATATCTTTCTCATCTCTTTTATGTGAGATAGTTTTCCCCATTCTTCCTCTACCTTCCCCTTCTCCCAGTGCATGCCTCTTTTTCACCCAATTACTTATTTTTAAATATGATCCCATTACATTCAACTCACACTGAAGCTCACTTTCTAGGTATATGTCTAACTGCCCTATTAATAATAAAATCTTTAGAAGTTATTGACCATCTTTCAATGGAGGAATGTAAACACATTAACATTATTAAATCCCTTGTAATTTCTCTTTTCTGTTTACTTTTTTATGTTGCTCTTGAGTCTTATAATGAAAAGTGAAATTTTCTATTCAGTTCTGTTATTTTCATCAGGATTCTTTGAAAGTCCTCTATTTCATTAAGTTTCTATTTATCCCCCCCCCCCGACTCAGTTTTGCTGGGTAGAGTATTCTTGATTGTAATCCTAGCTCTTTTGCTCTCCAGTATATCATTTTACATACTCTCCAGTCTTTTAATATAGATGCTTCTTAATCTTATATTGTCCTGTCAGTGGTCATATGATATTAAAATTGCTGCTTTTTGACTGCTTCAAATATTTTCTCATGTACATGGGAGCTCTGGAATTTGTCTACAATATTACTGTGAATTTTCATCCTAGGATATCTTTCAGGTGGTGATAAATTCTTTCAATTTCTATTTTACCCTCTGGTACTAAAGTATCAGAACAGTTCTTGATAATTTCTTGAAAGATGAGGTCTAGGCTTTTTTTTTCAATCATGGCTTTGAGGTAGTCCAATAACTCTTAAAATATATCTACTTGATCTAATTTCCAAGCCAATTGCTTTCCAATGAAATAAGTCAAATTTTCTATTTTCTTCTATTCTTTTCATTCTCATGATTTTGTTTTTTTTTTATTTTTTGATGTATAATAAGTCATTAGCTTCCACTCACCCAATTATAATTTTTAAGAAATGTTTTTCTGTGCTGAGTTTAATGTACTTCTTTTTCTTCTGTAAGAGTGGTATAAAACAGTTGGCTGGGGTTTTGATAGACCCAGCCAGGCAGGATGATCCCTCTAGAGATGGAGAGTAAAAATGGCTACTCTCTGTCTCTTATGCCAGTAGTTTATCAATCTGGCTGCAATTTTCAAGGTAACGAAATTTATTAAAGTTGTAAAAAAGGATGGGATTAGGAGTGTGGGCTTTATTAGGGTTATTCCCTAATATTAATGAATCTTATCTTTTCCCACAGTCTGACCCCTCACTGGGTTTTTTTTTTTTATTCTCAGAAACTATACTGTGTCTCTTGCTACCTCAAGTTTCCCCTTCTATCTACAAACTAATCGAGGCTAAGCCCAAAAAAGGAAATAATCTCTAGATTAATAATAGTAAAGAGATGAATTCAGATCTCAGGTGTGACCAAATCTACCCCAGTGAAGCTAAAGCCTCCCCAAAGGCAAACTAAGCAGTTTGGTCAGCTTCTTCAAGATTTCATCTTCTCAGTGTATCAGCAGAGTAGGAACTTCAACAGTGTTCAGGATTTTGTTAGATTTCCCACTGGAACAATTTGGAAGTTCACAGGAGATTCGGAGCTGGGTCCTGGAGATGTTTTTGACTCCAGAGTCTCAATCTGATTCCCCCTCTAGGCTGTGGGTTTCCCAGGATTCTAACTCAAGATTCCAAGGGTTGCTCATTTTTCCCCTAATTTTTCTCTAATTCTCTCATTTGATTTTTTAAAATCATTTTGGAGCTTTCCCAGGAATTCATTTATTTGATTTTTCTTCCTTCCAAAAGACATGTTGACACAATTTTTAATAATCAGTTTCTGATATTTTGTGATTCATGTTCTTTCCCTCTCTCCCATCTCTCCCCCTTTCCTGACAATCATATATCTCTATCCTCCCCAATAAGGCAAATAATATGATATCAACTGTATATGTGTTATCATATAATGTAAGGATTAAAAAAGGGGTTTTATGGGTTCAATATATTAAAAGGTGGTCACCAGGGGAAATTTCCCCAATTAAGGAATAATCTCAAGTCAAAATTGACTTTTATTTATTTACATTTAGGAAGGTTGAAGGTAGGGAATTGAAAGAGAGAAACTCTGGCCTGGACTAGAGGCCCGGACCAAGTAAGGATTTAGAGGCCCCGCAGTTGAGGGACAAAGGTTAATTAAACATTGCTTCTAGCCACAAGGCCTTTATAATTATAGAGGCCAGAGAGGCCTCCCTGCGGGTAGAGCCTCCAGAAACGCCAAGGAAAGAGAAAGAGAGTCAGCCTAACTTACCCACATGGAACAGTCTAGGTCACGAACCAGCAAAAGCTCCCTCAGTCCCCTTTACTGCACCAGTCACAGCCTCGCTCACCCCTGCAGCCTCACTAGATGCTGTCTTCCACCCAAGACCTCAGCTGACTGAGGACCTTCTCCTTTTAAAGGGGTCACTTATGTGTCACTTCCTGTTCCTCACTCCTAATTTGCATATCCAATAACAATAGACAATTCTCATCAGACCAACTAGGGGGCAGATCAATTGACTCTAGCACACTTGGGTTATGGACCTCCCAGAATTAGAGATGTTGTCACCTTTGGTGATTAAATCTAAAGATGGGCAGTGTAGACTTAATCTAATTATCACAATCCTCCCTGTGATCATTTGGGAGACTGGTCTCCCCAATTGATCATTTGACAAAATCATCTTGTACCCCTAAAGTTCTAACTACAATAGTTAGAGATAAGGGGTAAGTAGAAGAGATAGAAAGAGAGAGAGCAAAATCAATGTTTTATTAGGTGCATTGACAAAAAGCCAGTTAGGGGGCAATCCCCTTTGGCATAAGAATTTACAATTCAAATAATTGTTTTCAATCCCCTCAAGTTCAGTTAGTTGCATCTCAAAGTTCATTTTAGATTGTCTTGATTCAGTGTAGATTTATGCAGGCTTCTTTTCTGGATCATCTTGATTCAGTGTAGGTTTTTGCAGTCCAATTTCTGGTTTCAAAGCATTAGCAGACTTCTTTTTCTGAAAAAAGTTTCTTGAACAAAATTTTAAGGCTTGGATTTTTATAAAAAATACAATCCCCCCTGAAGAGGGTGTTTAAAAAGAAAACACTCAGATCAGCACAGAATACATCATTGAGTTATGGAGTGTATGAGTCAATTATCAAAAGAAAAACAAAAAACATAAGAAAATTACATTTTGGGAGAGATAAAAATTCAAAATAAAAATCAAAATATCAAAAATCTACATATGTAAGATTTTTAAGTAAACAAGAATAAAATCATAACAGGCCCTTGTATTAGGGTACAAATAAAGTAAATTCTGTACCATAAATCTGTAAAACAAAATGCAGTAATACTGTACTTACCCATTGGCAGCCAAGACTACAGGAAGTTGGCATATTTTCTTTGAATCTAGCTAAATCTTGAGGGTTGACAGGTGTATATTGTCTTATAGGCAACAAGACCCCATCTTTATTGAAGGTGGGTAATTCCTGCAAGGGAAATAGGCTTTGTGCTACATCATTTTGCATTCTTGCCTCTAGGCTCCCTGCCTGGTAATTAGTGGGGTAGGTAAAAGGAGAGTAAGGAGTAGGTAAACTAAGTGGAAGGGATTGGGGGTAGGGAGGGTTAGAAGGATGAGAGGTAGAAGGGGCAGGATGGGAGGGGTCAAGGACTGGGGCAAAGGAGGAAGGGTTAGGGGCAAGGGAGGAGGGGTTAGGGGCTGGAGCAAAGGAGGAAGGGTTGGATTGGGGAGGGGATGGAGCAATGGCAGGGACTGGTGGTGGGATGGGCTGAGTAGGGGGTGTGGCAGTATCAGGAGCAATGGGTTGAGTGGAGGGTGTGGCAGGAGCAGAGTCCAACAGAGACTCAGATAATGAGGAAGTATGGAGAAATAAGTCTCTCTTATGCTGGAGTTTTCTCATTTTTTGTTTTCTCCTTTTTAAATACTTTGCAAGGATTTTTACAGAAGCCATCAGTTGCTCTATACTCTCCTCCATATCGTCCAACCTTGAGTTATAATTAAGCTGAGCTTGTGGTACTCTGGGTTGTTCTATATTAGAAGTGGCATTTTGCTTCTCTAGTAAGTCTTTCTGGGAGAAGTAAAGATAGACCACTCCCCCTACAAGTATTACCACCACATCCAAATATAGTGCAAGATATATCCCTTGTAATACATTATGTGGGATTACTAACCAGCAAAAAGAAAGTCGTTTCTACAAGTTTGACTATGTAATCAAAAGTCCAGTCCCAGGTATTCACTAAGGCATTAACTGGTTGGAACCACATTTTCATTTAGTTAATTGATAAGTTGCCTGTAATTTTACTTTTGTCAGTAGATGTCGCTATTGGGTAGGTTTTTCCTTTCTAAGGATTCGGTGTGGATTTTATTGTTTTTAAAATTATAATCTCATTTATTTCTGGCTTGTGTCTAATCACAATAGACAATTCTCATAAGACCTCCTAGGGGGCGGGTCAGTTGACTCTAGCACACTTGGGTTATGGACCTTCCATAATTAGAGGTGTTCCTGCCTTTGGTGATTAAGTCTAAAGATGGGCAGTGTAGACTTAATCTAATTATCACAATAATACATTTTCCTTGCTCACCATGTTGTGAAAGAAGATTTATATCATGTAAGCTATAGAAAAAGTCATGGAGAAAAAGCGAATAATGATATATTTCAATCTGAATTCAGAATCCATTAGTTCCTTCTATGGTAGTAGATGGTCTTTTTCATCTTGAATTTCTTGGCATTGTCCTGGATCCCTTCATTTTTTTTTTAATCCTTAACTTCTGTGTATTGGCTCCTAGGTGGAAGAGTGGTAAGGGTGTGCAATGGGGGTCAAGTGACTTGCCCAGGGTCACACAGCTGGGAAGTGTCTGAGGTCAGATTTGAACCTAGGACCTCCCGTCTCTAGGCCTGCCTCTCAATCGACTTAGCTACCCAGCTGCCCCAGATCCGTTCATTTCTGATAATTGTTAATGACACTCAGAGATGATTATCATACCTTGCTGCTCTTCTATGTATAATGTTTTCCTTTTTCTGTCCACTTCACTTTGCATCACTTCATCAAAGTTTTTCCTTTTTTGATCTATTTTTTGTGATCATCTTGTTTGTCATTTCATATGGCACAGTAGTATCCCATTACAATTATATACCAAAACTTGCTCAACCATTCCCTAATTAATGGATATTCCTTCAGTTTCCAATTCTTTGCCATCATGAAAAGAGCTGCTACAATGTTTTTGTTTTTATAATTAGGTCCTTTTCTTAATCTTTGATCTCTTTGGGTTATATAGACATAGTGCTAGGTGAAAGAATGTACAGTTTTATGGCCTTTTAGCCTAGTTCGATATTCTTCAAAATGATTTGATACAGAGATCTATCAATAGAATATAAGCACCCAAATTTTCTCACATCCTCCCAGTTTTCCCTTTTTTTTGCCACATTAGTTAGTCTAATAGGTATGAGGTATTTTAATTTGTATTTCTCTAATTAATAGTGATTTGGAGTACTTTTTATATTTCCAAAGATAATTTTAATTTCTTAATCTGAGAATTGTCTGATTATATCCTTTGATCATTTGTCACTTGGGTCATGCTTTGTATTCTTATAAGTTTGTCATAGTTTTTTTTACATATTTGAATAATGAAGCCTTTGTCAGAAACACTTACTATTAAAATTTCCCCCCAGTTTGTTGTTTTCATTGTAATCTTGGTTGCAATGATTTTATTTGTCAGGAATTCATTTTGACCCAGGACCCAATTCACATTTTTTGATACTTTGTTTTGTTATTGTCTTCTGAGTTTGTTCTTTGATATGCCTTCTCATCATAGTATTATCATATAGTCAGTTTCTTTTTATGTGGCTTGCTTATTTTTTTCTAGCCTATTTCTTGACTTTTTTCTTCATGCTAAAGTTGTGTTCGGCTCCTGTGGTGAGTGGGGCACTGTCTCAAACTTCAGATTTCTCATACTACTGTTTTCAAAACTAGTTCTGGTGGGATATGTAAGTTATTAGCTCTCCCAAGTTGATTCGATCTAAGGTTAGATGTTACTGCTCTCTTAACCTGTGCTCTTATCTCTGAATAACCTCAAGCACTCTTTTCTGCTCTGGAGCTGGGAACAGGCTCCCCGACCCTCTGCAGCCACACACTCTAGTGTGCTAGTGTTCTTCCTCACCCTGGGACTGTAACCTAGAAACCTGTTTAGGCAACACAATAGAAGCATGCACCCAGTATCAGCAAAGGGTTTCCAGTAATCTCCTCACCTTTATTCCGGTACTCTTACCATCTATAGTCAGAGAGCTCAAGAAGTTATTGCTACTAATTCAATTGTCTACTGCTGGCTTGCCATGGCACAGCCTGTCTTGAGTTCATTCTACTCCACCTCAGTGAGACACAACTTTTCCTATTGACTTTCTAAGCTATCTTGGGCAGAAACATTGTTTTGCCTCATACTCTTCTTGGTTCCACTGTTCCAGAATTCATTTTAAGGCATTATTTTTAATTGTTTGGAGAGGAATTTGGAAGAACCCAAGTGAGCCTTTGCCTTTTCCACCTCTCAAGTAATATCTTTCTAATGAAATAAGATAAAAAATTTGAAAAATAATTTATCCTCCAAGAAACATATTGGCTGAGGATAACAAAGAAATATGTCCACAAAAAGTTCACAGGATATAGTGAATAGCTTACAATATACTTACTATTTAGTACATAACTCTTATATGTGTCATGATATTTAAATGTTCATAATTGGTCCTTTCAAAGTTCTTTTGACTCAGTTTTGCATTTTTTGTCAAAAGGCACCTATTTAGATTTTTATTAAAAAATGATAGAAAACTTGACAGAAAATATCACAAAGGCCAGTTACTAAATAAAAACAAAACAAAACAAAAAGCTAACACATTTTGTTGAAATTTCCCATCTCAACCTTCCTTTTGTGTTGGGAAATACACATTAGCATAATTCCTTGGAAGACCCTTATTTCTTTAATAAGTAAACTCAGGAAATTCAGAGTATGATTTCTAGAGGCAAGTGGAGTTTGCCTATATTACCCTGGTCAAAACAGGATAAATATCTCCTTGGGAATATGGCTTTTTGAGAAAGCAAACTTACTCTACACCTTTGGCTAGTAATGGTCTTTATCTGATGGGAGAACACAAGGTCCACTGCCATTAAATTAAATGCTGCTTATTCAAACCAAGGATTTAAGATCAAATAACTGTTAAATCTTCCATTTCAAATCTTCATTGGACCTCTCTCTTATAAAGTTTTTTGTCAATGGATGAAGAGAAAATAATGGGTTCATATGGGCAGCCAAGCAACACTTCATCCACTGAGCCAACATACCTGATCAGTTTGTAAAGGATCCTCCTTCTTGGGGTATCCCTCATGTAAACTGTAAACCTGTCAGCTGAATTAGCTGCAATTTTGCTCCCAGGTGACCAGAAACACTTCAGTTGATTCTTCTCAAAGTTATGTACATTTCCCTGAAATATCTTCACACAACTCTCTTTGGGGGCAAAAGGCTGGTTATCCCATATCCGAACTGTGTTGTCCATTGCACTAGAAAGCAAGTAAAATGCTTCAGAACTTTGACTCAATGAGCCCATATTTTTTATAGTGCAACTCTGACTGCCCAGAGATGTTCTTTCAGGATGGGAGAGTTACCCAAACCACCATACGTGTTCCACCGCAAGATGGGCTGGTCAAATTCTGTCAACACTAAGTTGAATCCATTAGGCTAGAATTTGCTATGGTACACTTCCTTTTCACGTCTTGGCAGCAGCGTGATGGGAGCCTTAAGGGAGGACAACCTTGGAGGACTCTCTTGCAGCTCCCAGTAGCAGCTCGGGAAGGGCTGCTTAAGTGGAACAAGCAGCAGCTTTGGGTCCTTTTGCTTGTGTTGTTTGATCATGGCTGCCTCTAGCCATCTGCAAGCTATTTTTTAAAGTGGAAAAAATTGAAAACATATTTGGAGACAGGTATGATTTCAAAAGGACTGTCTTTTTCATAGGAAAAAATGTGTATAATCTTTTAAGTGAATAGTGAGGCATTGAGAGATAAGAGACTATGACTAAAGCCAATGAAGTAGGTATAGGAGATGTTAGGTGGAAAAAGCTAAGGCTGTTCTGATGAATATACTGAAGTACCTGACAGAAGAGAACAGAAAGAACAGGTGCTAAAAAAGATTATGGGAGATATTTGAAGAAACTAGTACCATGAGCAGTCAAAGAAGATTTTTAGCAGATATATTCTTGATTGGATGAATAAAGACTCCACTTTTAACTATTTCTTTTCCACCCCACCTAGGGCTTTGGAGAGGTGAAGCATCTCAAGAGTGCATTAAAAGCTCTTTTTCTCCTCCTAGAGCAAAGGGGGAAACATAAAAAGGGGAAAGATGGGGAGCATTGCTGCATTGCTGAATTAGAAAAGCTGGCTAGGTTGTTTTGCATTGCTCAAGGAATCAATCTGAATGATTTCTTGTGAACTCTCTTCCAATTAAATAATTTTCTAGTAAATGAATATCTGACTGTGCTGATGTTTAAAACCCAGATATAGGGGGCAGCTGGGTAGCTCAGTGGATTGAGAGCCAGGCCTAGAGATGGGAGATCCTAGGTTAAAATCTGGCCTCAGACACTTCCCAACTGTGTGACCCTGGGCAAGTCACTTAACTCCCATTGCCTAGCCCTTACAACTCTTCT
>NW_025371318.1:0-8337 GCF_016433145.1 Gracilinanus agilis | reverse complement strand
TATATGTTATATATATATATATATATATATATATATAGTTTTTAAGTACTTATCTTCACAAATCCAGAAAAAAAGCTATACCTAAAGCATCAACAAATTCCATGGGACAGAAGCATTGGATCTAAGTCCCCCAACACAGGGTATACTGGCCACCGCCCTCTCCAAAAACCCTGTAAACACTTGGGCAAGAGAAATGTGCCAAGTTGAGTACCTCAATTCTTTTTTCATATGTTTTTCCCTTTATAAGGCGATGAACATAAATCTTGGGAATATGAATATCTTCTGGAGCAAATGATCCAACATCAACAATTTCTTCAACCTAGACAGAGAGAGAGAGAAAGTAATAATCAAATAATAGGATGGTTAGAGATTTATTTTTAAAACTTACAATTAGTCTCTACCTAAGTTGTTAATACAATTGAATATATAAAATACCTAACAAAAGAAAGAGAAAGCATAGCAACTTTGGGGATCTCACCAAGTTAGAAAAATGGCAAGTTAACAGTTCACATCTAGATTTGCAGTTTACAAAATGTTATCTTCATAACAATTGTATAAAATACATGAGGAAAGAATCGATGTTCACATTTCACAGTTCAGAAAACCAAAGATCCAAGGTCATAGAAACTAAGAGTAAGAAAGGATCTAAGAGGCAATTTTTCCAACTTGGGACTGAACAATCAAATGACTAGCACAGGGTCACAGAGTTATCAGTTAAGTGCCAAAAACAGGTCTTGAACATAAGACTTTTGTTTATAAGATCATTTCTATTTCTTCTATATTCTATTACTCCCACATCAACTATACAGTGTATTATAAATTAACTAGTTTTTAAAAAATTATGTTTCCTCCCAATTACATGTAGATAATTTTTTCTAATAATCATTTTCCAGCATTTTGCTATCCATGTTCTCTTCCTCTTCCTTTCCCTTCACCAAAAGGTAATATGATAAAGTGATACATGTTCTATCATGTGATATATATTTCCACATTTGTCATATTGTAAAAGAAGACACATTGCCTATATAAATTAACTATTAATGTGCATCTCAGTAGAACAATGATCCATCCGTTCTAGAAAACAATTTGGGACTGTGCTCAAAATGTTATTAAATTGTGTATGCCCTTAAGGCTCAAAAATATCACTCCTGGGCTTATATACAAAAAAGATCAAAGAAAGAAGAAAAATGATTCAGATATAAAAATACTTATAGTTGCTCTTTTAGAGGTCATCTAGGAGGTACTATTTATTACTGGATCTAGAGTCACAAAGACTGGAGTTCAAATTTGGCTTAGACACTTAGTAGCTGTGTGACCCTAGGCAAGTCACTTAACCCCTTTGGTTTGGACTTTTGATTTGGACTCTTCATCTGTAAAAAAAGGATAAAAATAATAGCTACTTTGAAGGGCTATTGAGAGGATTAAATGAGATAACTGTAAAGTACTTAGTATGGTACCTAATCTATTATAAGTATTATATAAATATTAGCTTCTATTATTCTTCTTTTGTAGTAATAAAGAACTGGATACTAAGGGATTATCTATCAATTGGGGAATGGTTGAACAAATTTTGGTATATAAATATAATAGAATACTATTGTATGCCATAAGAAATGAAGAAATCATTTCAGAGAAACTTGGTAAAGTTTTGATTGATGGAAATTGATTGATGGAAAGTGAATGAAAAGGGAAAACATTCATATAAAAATGATAACACTGTTAAGAAGTAGTAACTGTGAAAGATGGAAGAACTCTGATCAATGTAATGAACAATATTGGTTCCAGGGAAAAAATGGTAAATACTATCTACCTCCCCAGAGATGGACTGAATTTGTAAAAGAAGTCAAATTTCTGGAAATGACCAATATGGCAATTTTTTTTCATCTGAGTATGAATTTTTGCTACAAGGATTTGACACCCCCCCACAGAAGAAGGTGAAGTAGGAGGGGAATGAATACTTGTTAACTGAAATACAATGAAATTTAATTTTAAAAAATACATACATACATTAGAATAACAATATTATCTAAGAAAATATTCTAACAGTATAGCTTCAATTAATTTGAATGATCTGAACCTTTGCAAATAACAACATAAATGTACAAAATATGATAGCACATTTTTCATACCCAGACTTCCAAAATTAAAGGACAGATTTTGTCATATAAATAACAAAAATCAGTATTAATTCCAGTCTGGACAATTACAGAGGTTTTTTTTTTCTTCTTTAATTAAAGTTAGATCTCTGCTTTTTACTTATAATTGAAATTTTAAAATTACTTTTTCTCCAAGATTATTATTCAAGCCACTCACTTGAATAAAAAGACCATATAAAGTTCCATAACTCAAACTACTATTCTAATACTAGCTGTTTGTTTTGTTTTGTTGGGGAGGGAGGAAATGAAATCAGGATTAAAAAAAAAACATTTTAAAAGGCTATAAACACAAAGAATTCCAAATAACAAATATCAGGAGAAAGTTGGTTAACATCACTCCAGAAACAACTTCACTTAATAAAATCCCAGGAAACATCCTTGAAGATTATAAGTGTTAGGATAACTATCAAGCAGCATAAATGCCAAAAAGTAAGAAGTTTAAATATCAAACTAGAAGAAGGCCTTTATTGGCAACAATAATGGAGCATAATAATAATAATAATAATAATAATAATAATAATAATAATAATAANGAGCATAATAATAATAATAATAATAATAATAATAATAATAATAATAATAATAATAAACTGGTTTGGGCAAAGGAGAGTTACATTCATCTGAACCTCCCACTCTCTTAAGTGAATTCTCCAGATTATTCTTCCAGTGGGTCATTTTAAAAACAGTACCACATCCATCCACAAACTATTAAAGAACTGAAATACCATATTTACTCACACATTCCTCTACCTTTAAGAGATATTTACTGCTAAAATGTAGCAAGGAAGTAGGAAATCACTTTAGTAAAATACCCCTGGGCAGCGGTGATAACATGGGTAAACACTTAGGAACAGCCTATTCCAGTCATAATTATCACTCTTCTCTAAGGGTGCACTTAAAAAACTGTTAAACCTCTTTATACACTCGTGTTTTTTTTTTTTAAATTTTCAATGGGTAAGAGGGAAAGTTCCCCTTTCTACACTCACCCAACCTAAGGCTTCAGAGATATTCCTGCTGGCAAATTAAAAGTATTTGCCTGGGGAACATAATAAGAGGAGAGAGAAATAGCATATTTCCTTTTCAAATTAGAGGAAAAGAGAAAGTACATAGGAGGAAGAAGAGAAAATCTCATTGGAGAGTTACTTAATCTATTAATGGTGTGTAAAGACAGGACTACTAAAACTCTACAGGAAGAAGAGAAAATACCACTGGATGGTTACTTAATACTATTAATGTGTGTAAAGACAGAGCTATTAAAACTTTTTCTACAAGAAGAGAAAATACCACTGGAGAAATTATAACAACAGATCTACTAAAACTCTACTCTTGAAAAAAAATTTACAATACCAGAAAATGGGCTTATTTCAAAATCCTCTGAAATATCTGTCCAAGCAGAGAGGAATGTTAAGATAATAGTACTTTCTGGAAGTTAATTTCTTTTGTTTCCCAATTGTCTCCTAATGAAGAACAATAATCATAGTTCTGCTATTTACTGTTTGATCTCGGGTAAATCATAATTTAATTAGGGGTTCAGATTCATCATCTGTAAAATTAGGAGATGGGTGTCAATGACTCTGGGGTCTTTTCCAGCTTTCAAATCTATGTTCCTATGGCCTCTCATGTTTGAGAAGTAACTCTTAAGAAAAAAAATAGACTGCCTTCTCATTTTGTGTTTTAAAGATTAAAGAAAAAATT
Organism: Gracilinanus agilis; assembly: GCF_016433145.1. Lineage (NCBI taxonomy): Eukaryota > Metazoa > Chordata > Mammalia > Didelphimorphia > Didelphidae > Gracilinanus > Gracilinanus agilis. The sequence goes on along the minus strand of NW_025371318.1, from coordinate 4,486 downwards.
GATGACCACCTTTTCCTGGCTAGGTTTTATGGTTTGTGTGTTTGCTTGTTTGTTTTAACCTAACATCTCTTCCTCTCTTCAAAATATTTGTCTTCTTTCAAGCCTCAGCTCAGTTCCTACTTCCTTGTTTGATATTTAAGTTTCTCCACACATTTTGTATTTACCCTGCCTAGTAGTTACCCTCATCCTTATAATCTTTAACAACAATTCTTGGGATTTTGGTGAGGTTGAACATGTTAATGGAGTGATGTTAACTGACTTCTTCTAGATCTTTGTTACTTGGGATTTCTTTAAGTTCATTTCCAAATCAGTTCCTTTTTGCCTAATTTTATTACCCACTCCCTCCCCCCAAAATGAAACAAAACAAAACGAAAATAACTACAGGTACCCTTCCACATTGTGGCTTTCCCCCTCTTGGTTTTATTAAATTTAGAGTAGGCTTAAGAAATTAAATGGGAATTTGGGGGAGGAGTTTTGCAAATACCATAGATGATAAGCAATGGCCAGCATAGAACACAGAAAAAGTTTTAAAACTCAGAAATGCATAAAACATATGTATAGTATTGCATAATAACATATTTCATCTTTAAATACCATAAATATACACAGTAAACACCCCATAAGAGAAAAAAGAAAAAAATCATACTTCTCTGATACAAAAAGGAGGACCAAAAAATTTTATATGGATTTTCAAAATTCAGTAATGCCAAGCCCCTACCTCATTGGATATAGGAGGGTTACCTGTAGTTTTTAAATAGCAGTCTGACTTGGAGTACTTTATATTCTTACAAAATATAATCATAGATAAATCAAATAAAATCGATAAATAATATAAACAACATATAAATATGCCTTAGTAAGTGGCCTAAATAATAATAATCATGGGGGAAAAGTAATTTTAATATTTTAAATTTCCTCTAGGAGAATTTACCTTATCCCTCCACTTGCTCTTATTCTTCCTCAAATTATCTTGTATTCACTTTTCATATCCATGTTATATCCTTTCAGCAGAATGTAAACTTTTTGTGAGCAGGAATTATTTTATCTTTTTTTCTTTATATCCACAACACTTTGCACATATATGCTCCATAAAGATAATGACAATACAGTTTAACAAATGGTCGCAGGATATGGACCAGAAATCAAATCTGGCATCTAGTCCTAACTCAGGTACTCACTAGGAAAGTCATTTTTCCTATCAAAAAGCCATTTTTATCTCTTCTAGGTCAATTTTCAATTGTCATAATGGAGTTGGACTCTACGATTCCTGGAGTCCACCTTAGCTCTGATGGGGCATCATTTGCATGGAATAGAAATATATAAGATATTGTGACCATCAACAACTTTTGACACCTTGGCCCAACAACAATAATAAATTTTAATTTAATTAATTTAAATATGAATTAGTAAATAATAAAATAAATAATAAATTTTAAAGATTATACACAAGGACTGATACACTGGTAAAATAGAATATAATAGACTTCTGTACTAGCAGCAATGCAATGACCCAGGACAGCTCTGAGGGATTTATGGTAAAGAAGCTACCCACATTCAGAGGAAGGACTGCAGGAGAGGAAACATATAAGATAAACAATTGCTTGAACGCATGGGTTGAGGCGGACATGATTGGGGATGTAGACTCTTAATGACCACCCTAGAGCAATTATCAATAATATGGAAATAGGTCTTAATCAATGACACATGAAGAAACCAGTAGAAATATGCATCGGCTATGAGGGGTTGGCGGGGAGAGAGAGAAAGAACATGAATCATGGAATCATGGAAAAATTTTTCTAAAAAATAAAATAAATAAAAATTAAAAAAAAATTTTAAAACACAGTTCTAGGTCAAAGGAAGGTGTAGATGGTGCAATGGATACAATGCTGAATCTGAAGTTGAGAAGACTCTCAATTTCAAATCCAGCCACAGATAGTAGCTGTGTGACACTGGGCAAGTCACTTAACCCTGATGGCCTCAGTTTCCTCATCTGTCAAATGAATTGGAGAAGGAAATGATAAACCACTTCAGCATCTTTACCAAGAAAGCCTCTAAAGTGGGGTCACAAAGAGTTGGATACAACGAAGTGTAAAAGAAGTTTTTAATCATCAAAGAAGTCTAAATCTTTTCTATCACTGATAGCTCCATCATTGTGTTTTCTGCCTTGCTTTACCAAATGAAAGTAATGCCAAAAGCCATCAAATCCAGATAATGCTTCATTTTATAAAGGGCAAAGGTGGCATATTTCAAAACAAATGGCACTAAAGAATGTGCTTTGTTGGAATATTATCTAAAACAAAAAAATTAAGCATCACAAGGCTGCAACTAACTGCAATTGATAAAACCAACATGAAAATATCTTTCAGGGTGAAGGACTTACATGTAAATTAGCTGTCATCATCATAGTATATATCTCAAATAATATCAACAGTTAACTTTACTGAAAAATTCCCACGTGAAATCAAAGCTTTCTTAGGATTAGTTACCAGAATTAATAGCACGAGAAGAAAATACTTAGAGGAGAAACCAAAAAGAAAACATATGTTTTCTGACAATCTGTGAAAAAAAAAAAGGTGAAAAACTGAAGAAGTAGAAATATATTAGCGTTGGAAGCTGAACGGACAGGAGGCTTTAGCATACTAAATTTTGATATCTTGTGAAAGAACAAAAACAGATAACCAGAGCTATTTATGGAATAAAAGTTGGTGGGGAGGGGGGAAGTACACCTATGGTACTGAATATAATGGGGGGGGTCAAACCCAAGAGGAAAAGAAAATGCAAAAAGAAAAAAACAGTAACTATGAGCTCCCCAGGGGGGAAAAAAAGACAAGGTCTCTTAAGGTTGAAATAAATACCCACTTATGATATTAGAGGTGGAAAAGGAGGCAAAATGAAGGATGCCACAGCTGCCCAGATTCTGCATTCCAGAACTGAGATAAACAAAGGTCACTGGGAACAACAGAGACTTTTCATTGGTACTATGTATAGTTCTTCTCTAATGGCATCTGCTACTACCCAGAAACCCAGACACTTGAGATTTCTCTAATTAGTACATGTCTTCACTCATTAACAGGAAAATAGAGGCTAGGAAATGTTAATTGTTATTGATTTGAACTTCATTTTTAATTATCCTTTATTGTTCCTCCTCCCTAGTCCTTTTTATGATTCTGAAAAGTTTTTTGTTAACCTTTTGACAAGGATAAAAGTCATCTTCCTTCCTGAATGACACCGTTATTGCCTTTATTTGACAAATACTTATTTATAACCATGATTTTCAAAGGGAACAGGGGAGCTACACAACAATAATTTTCTTCCTTTTTTTTTGTTGTTGTTGTTTTGAAGACACCACCATCCATTTTAGCTAAGGAAGTAACCTAACCCCTGAAGGTCATTAATGAATAAAGCTGCAAACACTTGACAAATTCTGTATGGTAGATACAAAATGGGAAATGATACTATAGGAGGAAAGTAAAGCACTACTTTTTCTTCAGAATCACCTTAAATTTTTTTTCTAAGTTTAAGCCAATTTTTTCTTTGCTAAGCACACATACACATAAAACAATAAACAAGAATATATGCCCTGAGATTAGCAGAGGCAATGGTGAAACAAGAAACTCAAGTGAGATATGAAGGAATGGCAACAAAAAAAAAGAATTCTATATGAAATATATATACATAGATGTCAGATAATAGTATTACCAGTGCAAAATGTTAATTAAAAGGTTTTTCCCCAATTAACAAACATTTTTTCTCTTCTTCCATCCCCACGGCAAATAAAAAAAGAAAAGAAAGTAAAGGAAACAAAAACAAGACCCTTGTAACAAATATGAATAGCCAAGCAAAACAAATTTCCACAATGGTCAAGCCCAAAAGCACAGGCCTCATTCAGCATCTTGTGATCAAATGCCTCTCTGTCAAGATATGGGGAAGAACCATGTACTATCATTGGTCCTCTGAAATCATGGCTGGTCATTACATCGATCAGAGTTCTTAGGCCTTTACTCTGTAGTTATTAGATAAATTATTCTTCAGGTTTTGCTCTCATCACTTTTTTAAAATCCTTACTTTCTGTCTTAGAAATACTGTGTATTATTCTAAAGCAGAAGAGTGATAAGGGCTAGGCATGGGAACTTGCCCAATGTCACACAGCTAGTAAGTGCCTCAGGCTATATTTGAACTCAGGACCTCCCATCTCTAGGCCCAGCTCTCAATGCACTGAGTCACCTAGTTGTTCCCTTCATGATTTTTCACAATATTATTCCATTACCTTTATGCACCATCATTTGCTATCTGTTTTTCAATAAATGAGTACTCCCCATTAGATTGTAGTCTCTGCCACTACAAAAAGAGTTGTCTAAGACTTAAAAATTGAAGAGAAAATTAAGTCTGCATCTTCACCTCAAGCTCCTGACATGGATAAAATTTGAGAGGAAGAAAAAAAGGAAGGAAGGAAGGAAGGAAGGAAGGAAGGAAGGAAGGAAGGAAG
>NW_025371317.1:5821-6194 GCF_016433145.1 Gracilinanus agilis | reverse complement strand
ATATATATATATATATATATACACATACACACACACACATGCATATACACACATATACCAACCCATGCTTATATACTCACAAATACACACACATCTATATGTGTACATGCATATATATACACACACACACATACATATACTAAAGTGGGGCTTTGTGTTTGATATTTTAGATAGATAGACAGGTAGGTAGATAGATAGATAGATAGATAGATAGATAGACAGACAGACAGACAGATAGATAGATAGATGGATAGATGGATAGATAAATGGATAGGTAGGTTGATAGAAAGAAAGAAAGAAAGAAAGAAAGAAAGAAAGAAAGAAAGAAAGAAAGAAAGAAAGAAGGAAGGAAGGAAGGAAGGAAGGAAGGAAG
>NW_025371317.1:0-5765 GCF_016433145.1 Gracilinanus agilis | reverse complement strand
AAGGAAGAAAGAAAGAAAGAAAGAAAGAAAGAAAGAAAGAAAGAAAGAAAGAAAGAAAGAAAGAAAGAAAGAAAGAAAAAAGAAAGAAAAGAAAGAAAGAAAGATAGATCCACCACAAACAAATTTGGCCACCATTAATTAGCTTTATTGAATGAGAGAGCTGTCTGATAAATACTAAATTGCCTTCTGCTGCCATTTTGTAATGAGTGGTAAAGAAAGCATAGACCTGGGAATTCATTGTTATTAGCAACCCTCGATGAATAAACTTCTCCAAATGCAGACAGATAGTTGTCTGACCATTTATAGTCTTAGACCTTGGAGGTGGGAGTGGGGGGACAGTAAAATGCCCTAGTGGGGTAGTTGGCTTTCACAGCCAGTATGTGGGAGCTTGAACTCATATTTATTCGCTCCCTCTTCTGTGTCAGATCTCTAATAAAGTAGTTTTTGTACTCAGGCAGACAAACTTGAGAAAGCGTGTTCATGGACTTCCTCCTATTGGGGATGCAGATGGTAAAGGAATTCGGGTAAAACTGGAGCCTCCAAGAAGAAATCCCAAAGACCCCACAGTTGGAGCAAGAAACTGGATGGTGCATCCAACAGCCTGGTGCTTTCTGGCTGTTGTAATCATTAATGAATCTGCCATCTCCAAAAGACTAAAACTAGACTTGGCTAGGCTCAGGTTTGTTTACAGTGCAGCATGTGCAGAGAACGAGCCATCCTATTCCCCTGAATGATCACCGCCATCAGGAAGCGTGTGTGTGGGTAATGACCGCCTACTACACCAAAGCATCCCCCATGGTGTGTTTAGACAGGAAAGTCCAGAAAAATGGATACATTGTAAACTCTGCCAGTAATTCAGAAATGGAGATATCTGGAAGTGATAAAAATGAAGATTGATAAAAGCTTCCCTTGTTACATTTAGGCCACACATACTCTAAATAAAATATACCACTTAGGAAATGATTTGTGTTGATAAAACTTGATGGAGTTGTTTTTCCAAATGTCCTCTCCCTGTTGGGAATTTCACACTTTGGCAGGCTCTGCTCGGGGCCTCACCAGTTGCCAACCTCATTCCCTGACCTGACCTGGTGTTGTTTATACTGCTGTTTACACATTTCTTAACAACCTTTGCAAAAGGGCTCTAATTACTTTCACTCATGGTAGTGCTTAGCTTAAAGGCTGCCAGTGTTGTTCTGTTTATTTGTGTAACACTGTTCCCTATTCTTCCCTAACTCTTCAGCCTTCACTCCCTCTCACAAAGAAAAGTTAAAAGGGTGTTGGTGCAGGTTCCAGAGATGTAGAACTGTTTCATGACATCAGCAATGAAGTATGGAAGGCACTTTCACACCCAGAACTGACCACTGGTTTTTAACAGGGCACCATTAAAGTCTCTGCAGGTCTATTCATTTAGTGTGTGTGTGTGTGTGTGTGTGTGTGTGTGTGTGTGTGTGTGTGTGTGTGCGCGCGCGCGCGCGCGCCATGGACAGATAGAATTATAGTCTCAGTTCTATTTTTTTTAAACCCTTACCTTCCATCTTAGAATCAATACTGTGTACTGGTTCCAAGGCAGAAGAGCAGTAAGGACTAGGCAATATTAGGGTTGTCACACAGCTGGGAATTATCTGAGACCTGATCTGAACTCAGGATATCCCAATCTCTAGTCTGGCTCTCTGTCCACTGAGCCACCTAGCTATCCCTTCATCTCCACTCTTGTGTGGCCTTGGGTGAGTCAGTCAGACTTCTCCAGCCCAAGGAGAGGAAATAAGCCCAAGGTGCTCTGCATGGCTCTTTCCATGGTCTCTGATTTTCCCTAGCACCCCAGCGTTCTTGAGAATTTCACTTTCTCAGCCTCTCTCAGGGAGCTCTTAATCTGAGTTTTGTGACTTCAAAAAAGAATTTTCTGATAACCATATTTCCATATAATTGATTTCTATTATAAGACTATGCAATTGATTTTGTGCTTAACATAATACAAGAGGTCCTTAATTAATTAATTAAAATTTTATTTTATTGATTGATTAAGAATATTTTTCCATGGTTATATGATTCATATTCTTTCCCTCCCCTCCTCCCAACCCCTCCCATAGCCAACAAGCAATTCCACTGGATTTTACATGTGTCATTGATCAAGACCTATTTCCATTTTATTAATATTTGACCTAGGGTGATCACTTAGAGTCTGCATCCCCAATCAAATCCCCATCAATCCATGTGGTCAAGCAATTGTTTTTCTTCTGTGATTCTGCTCCCACAGTTCTTTCTCTGGATGTGGATAGCGTTCTTCAAGAGGTCCTTTAAAAAGGCTTCTCAACTTGAATGGACTGGAGGTGGTAGCTTCCTCAATACTTATGCTCAGACAATTTCCTTCATGTTTTGCTCAATCAATTGTAAGCTCTTTGATGGGAGGAATTTTCACTTCTGATCTATCTATCTATCTATCTATCTATCTATCTATCTATCTATCTATTTAGATATATATCAGAAAAATATACACACACATATATATGTATGTGTGCATGTACATAATATGTATGTTACTATATATATATAAATATAATATAATATATTTAATATATATAAATTCTATTTTTATATAATAGCTTGATGGCCCAAAGAGTGTCTAGAATCAGGAAGACCTGAGTTCAAACCCAGCCCCAGTTATTAGTTGTTGTGACCCTGGGCAAGTCCCTTAACCCTGCTTGCCTTAGTTTCCTCCTCTGTAAAATAAGCTAGAGAAGGATGGCAAATCACTCTGTATCTTTGCCAAGAATACTCAAATAGGGTCATGAAGAGTTGAAAATGACAGAAATGACTGAATTTATTGTTATAAATATTTATTGATTGATTGATTGGTTGATGTAATTCTTGCTTTCAGAAGAACTAAGAAACTGCCAAAATGGGTGTTATACCTGAGCAATGGCACCTGTAAACTCAGTTTATCTCTGCTAGAAAGATAGTCAAAACCAAAAAAGATAGTCATTTCAGAGCAAAGGAATGCAAAATACTTTAAATTTTCAAGCAGGAGTAAGTCAAGGTTGCAACCTGGATGGCATTTCAAAATAAGCTCATTAGTTATTGTGAAAATTGGATTCATGTCATGAATGAATTCAGTGCTGTTATGAGTGTAATGGGGAAAGTATGTTTTGAACCAAAAGATTTCCTGGGGACGGTGAAAAGACTAGTGAATTAGATAAACAGATATAAAAGTGTGGAAGGAGAATGGGAAGGAGGAAATACATGTTCAAATGTCTCTACAAAATTTTTCCTAAAGAAAAATAACCTAGTCTAGCAAAGTATTGCTTTCAAAAGGGCAGCTAGGTGGCACAGTAGATAGGCCACCTAGCCTAGAGTCAGGAAGATCTGAGTGCAAATATGGTCTCAGGCATTTACTAGTTGTATGACTCTGCATAATGCACTTAACCCTTTTTTCTTCAGTGTCCTCACCTATAAAAATGACCCAGAGAAAGAAATGGCAAACCACTCCAGTATCTTTGCCATTAAAAACCCCAAAAAGGGCCATGAAGAGTTAGATATGACTGAAAACATCTAAAATAATAACATTTATTCAAAGGGAGGAGAAGGAGAGGGGGGAGGAGAGAGACAGAGACAGAGACAGAGAGAAAAGAAAGGGAGAAGAGAAGAGAGAAGAAAGAGGGAAAGCGAGAGAGAGAGAGAGAGAGAGAGAGAGAGAGAGAGAGAGAGAGAAACAGAGACAGAGAGAGACAGAGAGACAGAGACAGAGAGAGACAGAGAGACAGAGACAGAGAGACAGAGACAGAGAGACAGAGACAGAGAGAGAGGAAAAAGAAATCATAGTAAAATATCTTCCTTGAAGACTTTCTACCAGCACCTTCCACTTCCATTCAGGAAAGGCAGAAGATTCCAGGGATCGTTCTGGACCTCATTTTCCTCATCTATAAAATGGGAGTGATAAATCCTACCCTGCTTACCGCATTGAGTTGTTGAGCTTGTGAATGGAGATCTTGGCAGATCTTTTACTAGGAAGCAACTTGACCTGTCCTGGCTATGACATTTATCTTGAGACCTGGGGAACATTATCTCATTCTAGGTGTCAGTTTCTTCTCTAAAAATGAAGAATTTGTGCTAGATGATTTTTAAGGTTGCTTCTGGTCCTGACAATCTGTGAATCTGTGAGTTGAAAGTCAATTACCATTTAAGGCAAAAATATTGATCTAAATAGCTCTAGATCACTTCCCCTCTTCCTCCTCCTCAACTACTTTCTCCTCTTCCTACTCCATCTCCTCCTCCTCCATTTCTCAAATCCTAAATGTAAAGCAAGAGAGGCAATTATTTTCTGTTTGTTTTTCATATAGTGATTATTACTAAAGGGTCAGAGAAAGCATTCATTGTGGTAAATCTTCTTTCCTCCTAAATGTGTGATTTTATTAGTTTAGGGCACTCCTAGTGAGACATTTCTTTTACTTCAACACCTCTGGAATGTAAGCTTTTTGAGTTATCTAGGACAAGGAGAAGCCGTGGGACTTATCCAGAATTAGAAAGTAAAGATGGAGCAGAGGAAAGATTTCAACCCAAATCTCCTTGACTTTGAGATCATTTCTTTGCTCTCAGTGGATCATTAACTGTTTTGTTTTCTTTTTTGTTACCTTCTGTCTTAGAATTGATACAATTGATAGTATTGGTTGTAGTGCAGAAAAGTGGTAAAAGCTAGGCAATTGGGATTAAGTGACTTGTGTCACATGGTCAGGAAGGGTCTGAGCTCAGATTAAAACCCATGACCTCTCCTCTCCAAGCCTGACTTTCTAACCATGGGGCCATCTAATTTCCCTAGGTCCTTTTCCTAGATTGTTAACTGTTGAAAATTTCTTTCAAGTTGACTTTCTTCATATATTCAGCAGCAGTCTTATTAAATCTGTAATGGAATTTTTACCTTTACTTTTGTTTAAAAAAAGTTTTGTTAACCAAATTAATAAGGTCACCAAGAGAGATGTTAATCTACTTTTGAATGAAGATCTTGGCAAAAGCATTTGCATTCCAACTGCTTTACTCCTTTCAAAGTTTTCATAATTGGATTCTTAGAGACCCTATAAGTTACAAAAGGCAAGTAATATTATCCTTGTCTTATAAATGTGACATCAAGCATGTTAAGTGATTTTCACCTTAGGTTCAGAGAAGTTCATTGACTTTCCTAAAATCATACAGAAAGTGTTTGAACCTGCAGGGAAAGGGAGGGAAAAAGTGGTTATTAAATGCCAACCATGTGCCAAACACTGTTAAGTACTTTACATATATTATCTCATTTGATCCTGCAAAGTCAATTCTTCTGACTCATTTCAATGTTCTCTCACTCACACTTTTATAAATGAGTAGACTTAGTGTGTTTATATTATGGTATTTTCTTCTAAGATGGGCACTTTCAGAAATTGGTCCAATGCCTCTGACAATAAAATTGTTTTAGGCTGCTCAACATTCAAAAGATCTTGGAGAGGTCTGGCTTTTAATCCATCAATAAAGAAATGACCTGGGTCAGAATAGGACAGAATTTTGTGGTTGAGTTTTCAAAGCAAATCCTTCGAAAAGAATTTCCTTCATCTTTTTCCCCCTCTTCTCTCTAATGTGTCATCTGTAAAAAGAACAGCAGTCCTAATTTCTACATAACAAGCATCACTTACAATTTCTCTCCTTGCCTCTTTACTATGATATTGATATACCTGGTCATCCAAAATTAAATCTCTCTGTCTCTCTCTCTCTGTCTCTCTCTCTCTGTCTCTCTCTCTCTGTCTCCT
>NW_025371316.1:0-7024 GCF_016433145.1 Gracilinanus agilis | reverse complement strand
GAGAGAGAGAGAGAGAGAGAGAGAGAGAGAGAGAGAGAGAAGAGACACATTAATGGAACCAAGGCCTTTGAGACCTTGAATTCAATGTAAGGTGAAATGGTCAGGAAATTTGTCCAGATTATTGGGGGTGGTGGTCCTTCTCTTCTAATCACCTGAAACATAAATAACTTATTTATTGACAACCTTCTATGGAATGAACTTAAAATGACATGTGTTCAAACTGAGGCAAGAATCTTTAATTTTCCATCTTAATTATTTGTTTGCACTTCCTGACTTGCCTGAAATTGGGATCTCAAGATGGAAAGGGATGGTTTCTGATACACTCTGAAGATTACATGATGAGGAAGGAAATCTTGATCTGGAGAAGAGAATGAAAGGCTGAAATTTTGTTTTCGGGTGGAGGGTGAAGAAGAAATAGTCCAATAGGCTATCACCCCAGCAGAGTCTTTCCTTGTACCTATCACAACTACCACTACATCATTACTCCAGTATGTCCAAGAGATTGTCAAAAAGTGGGAAGTCTTATTCCTTCAAAATAAGTTCCATACCCTCACAGCCCTGAAGAAATGTTCAAGAGTGTAGGCAGTTGTAGGGAGGCAATGGAGAGTTATCTAGAACAGAAAGGGGAGAAGAAAACATTACATTCTTTTCAATGTCCAAATTCATTGGTAACCTGAAATAAATGGAGAATTTCTGATGATTTTGATGAGATCCAGCCAATTAACAGGAAATTATGAACTGACGTCAGGATGAGCAAGGGGAAGGGAGGGAGGTAGGGAGGGAAAGGGGAAGGGGAAGGGAGAGAAAGAGGGGTAAGAAGAAAGGAAGAAGATGGGAGAGGGAGGGAGGTGGGAGGGAGGAAGGGGAAGGAGGAAAAGGAGAGAAATGTATGAATCCTTCTTCATGCTGGTTCACATATTTGCACTGATCATTCAGTACAATGCAAAATGTAACCCATCAACAGAGTCCAAAGATTTGCAGATTTTTTGGTTCCAAATCCAGAAGGATGTAGATCGAAGGCAACTCTAAATGATATCTACAGAATGGCAATCATTTTTTACAAAATAAACAATTCAAGGAGATTTTGCGTGTGGTAGTTCTGAATCTGTAGCTTTATTGGTGTGGGTAACTCTAGGCAAGCAAACTGCCTCTACCAATGCTATTCTGAGATTTCTAGTTTTAGAGAATACAGGCCCTAAGAGGTTAAATGATGGCTTAGGATAAGAGGTAGAATTTGAACTCAGCTCTTCCTCTGATACAAGCTTGTTGTCCAGTGGCCTCTCATGGCTGAAAAGGATTACTTGTAGCTCATTAAGCATTAAAGTGAGGTTCTTCCATTTCCCCCAATTCCCATACCTACCTCCCAGTCAAAAACTGAAATCATTGCTTAGGGGACAAGGTGAAGTTCGGGAGGGGAATGAAGCTGAGGCTCTAGAATGGGGAACCTACCCTTGGAACGAAGGAAGCATATTAAAATCATACACTTTTAAACAAAGGCACGATTTTGATGAGACAATTTCTCCAATATAGTATATGATAAATGTTGCTTCAAAGAGAGAGAGAGAGAGGGAGAAAGAGGGAGAGAGAGAGAGAGAGAGAGAGAGAGAGAGAGAGAGAGAGAGAGAGNGAGAGAGAGAGAGAGAGAGAGAGAGAGAGAGAGAGAGAGAGAGAGAGAGAGAGAGAGTGTTCCAAGAACATCGAATTGATTTCTTTCCAGTTTGTTTGGAAAGAGAGTGAGTGGGACTAGAGAGGAGGATCCATAGGAGGGGAAAGATGAGGAGAGAGGGAGGAGGCTGCAGAGAAAATTAACATTATTGGTATCTTTTTATATAAAGATGCAAATGGCATTTTATCTTAACTTGGCTCTGTGCTTTAGTCAGTGTTTATGATTAATTATCTCCTTTTTCATAAAAATAAATCATGTTAAAAATTAGGATCTCGGAGCTTTGGAGAAAATAAGCACCGGTTTCAGGTCGATCTTGTTAATTTCAGCCTGAAATTGACACACTAATTAAAGAGCAGCGTGGTAAAGCACGAGCAGGCAAGATTATACCCCCCTCTTTTTTTTTATATTATCAGATCTACCTTATATTTTCCCAATTAAAAACTGCAAAAAGCAGTTTCATTGCCCCGGGATAAAAAATAAGGGCCCCCTTTTCACAACGTCGGCCATCACTTTCTACCATCAGATTCATTGTGATGTATTAGATGCAATAAATTATCCCATGTAACAAAACATTGGGAGCTGAAAGGCAGATAATCTGGAAAGCAGAGATAAGGATTCATTATTCCAAATCATTATGAATCCAACGTTGCCTCTGACTTCTTTCTTAATCAGCTCCTCTGATCCTGGATATGTGAGCAGCACAGATAAGGAGGGAGTCGTTTATAATTCTCCACCTCGTCTAATATTTTAAAATAAAGTCAGAGGCAAGAAAACGCCATAAAACACTGGTGAGCAGGCAAGCGCCGAATGAAAAATCACTTCCATGTTATTATATCCACAGTAAGATTTAATTAAAATTCTCCCCGTTCACGTGCTTTATTTTCATATAAGGTTTTTTCCCATCACGTAATAATTGATAGGAATTTGCAAACGGGGCTATTTGTTTAGGGCGCCCGGGTGGAATAGGTCCGACTTGATTTTTCATTTCGAGTAGTTGATTTTTGAAACCTTCATTTGAGATGCTCATCTGCTCACTACCCCCCACCTTCATCCTTGTAGCTTTGTCAGTGATACATAGTTGAAATCACTGACTCAAAAGTTGAATTTAATAGAAATGTTCTGCTTTTTTTAAATTGGGGGAGGGTAGATGTGGAATAAGTTTGCCCAAATACACACACCTTCCCCTCCTCGCTCCACAAAATAATGCTCACTGAATCTGATTAGAAGTCTTATTTGAGTCCAATTAAATGTGCTCTTCTGCCCACTAGAGTCCTCCTTTTCTTTCAAAACAAAACAAAACAAAGAACCTAGGGACATTTCATTCAGCGTTTGGGTGAAATAGAAACACAGAAGTCCTGAACAACCGGGAAGAAATAGACACTCTTCCAAGTCTGCTATATTCATGGGTAGATTCGATTAAATTTCTGGAAGCAATAATTTCTGGATACGTGTTCTCTCTTTTGGACTCTCTGCAGCACATGAATTTCATATTCCTGCGGAAATAAGAGACCCAGAAACGAAGTAACTATTATTCTTCCACCAATCTATCCCTTAAAAAAGAAAAACAAAACCCTACCACCAACACAAAGGCGGCGGGGGTGGGGGTGGGTGGGGTGTCTTTTATTTAAATCTAAGCTATCTGATTTTGAAGAATTGTGGGTTCTGAAAATGTGCTGAATTTATTAGGGAATATAAGCAACCAACAATGATGACGTTCAGAAACCATACTCCTCTTCGGCCACAACCCTTATTCAAGGGATCCTGAAACTCCTCATCCCATTTAAGACCCCCCATTAGTTACTACTCCTTCAACAGCTGGATCCCCAGGCCCAATACCAGCTATCCCCGAGGTTAATGGACGAGACCACAACCATTCAACGACGTGGAAAAGCCAGGGTGTCCACCAAGAACAGTAATTGTGAGAGGAAGTAAGAGAATAATGTGTTCGAGAGTGTCTACAGTGTGTGTGGTTAGCATCCTTCTCGAAGGTTATTTCTAAAACCGTCCAAATAGGCGAGGCAGGATGGGCTTTCGCCGCCTGGATAGAGGAGGTTCTTTCACTGAAAGTTTGAAATTGATAGGAACGTCGACTGCAAATTGATCGAGCGTTGGCTGCTCTATTCTATTCCACGCACACACGCATTTCCCTCTCTGCTTGTTTCTGTTTTTCTCTCCGTCACAAATGTATGCCATCCACAAGCACACGACTTGACCAGAACTTCGAAGGAGAGTGAGACAGAAAGCTCCTGACATTCACCGAGTGACTTGTGGCTTCATTAAAGTCATATTTAAGACGTTAGGTGTGTTCACCAGCACGTGATCAAGAATAACCCTTCTGTATTTCTATATTTCCCCTAGGAAAGTGGGATTGACTTCGCTGTTTCTCCTTATCACCCATCCCATTTTCCTTATTCTTTATAAATTCTCCCCTTTCATTCCATCCCCTCTGGTCTTCTCAGGACCACCAAATAAATTTGGAGACTCGAATGATCTGGGACTGTTTTTACCCTTTTATTTGCCTCAAAGTAGCGCTTTTCTAAGCCCTAAAGGCCAGTGTGGTCGCAAGGAAGAGAACTCACATACCCCTTTGGAGTAAAGTCTTTGATCTGGCTTGCCTTTTCAAATTTCAAATCTCTAGATTCTGATTTATTTAGGTGGGAGTTTTCTTTAACAACAACAGCCACAAAAAGTCCAGAGTCTCCATGGTAGCTGTTCCCTTCTTACCGTAATTGGTTTTGTTTGCTAAAGAAAAAATTTGAGGTGATGGAAGGAAGGAGGAAGAAGGAAAGATCAGATTTCTCCATCACTTTACCAAGAAGTCACACTAAACCGGGAGATATCCAACTCCCCCGAGTCAGCAGAAAAGGAAGGGAGAAAGTCAGTCAGACTGGCCAGAACCCACCAGAGGTTCGCCAACAAGCACTCGAGATAGGAAGTAGGGATGGAGGCTAGGAAGAGACAGAGAAAAATGAATAAAGAACTAGACGTGTTCCTTCTTTGAACGTGACATGTGTGAAATAGCATTGACTCCTGGAAAAGGAATGAGTTTAATGTCCAAGATCGATTGAAAGAAGAGAAGAGAGAGAAAAGGTTGAGCAATAGGATGATGAGAGGAAAAAGAAGAAAGGAGGAGGAAAGGACCTGGCATTTCTGCACCAGGAGAAGAGATTAGGGGAGGTGGGGGTCTATGAGCCGCTGTCGTTAATCCACTGGCCTAAGTCTCCAGAACCAAGGTGGCTGTCCGACTACCAAGATCTAGGGTGCGCTGACCCAGCTCCCGAACCCTGGCCACAAGAAAGGCTAACCTGTCCTCCTCTCCTGGGAGGTTTGGAGACCACGGTTGTTTTCTTGGCCTTTGAGACAGGATGGCGGCGAAACTCTTAATATCCAGAGTCCGGGACAGCAGAGAAGGAATTAAAGCCGTGTTAGGTCAACAGGTTGAGGGTGAATTCTGGGAACTGACTGACCTTCAAACCCTCGTCCTTCCAAAAAAAACCCCAAAAACCAAAAAAACCCCAAATCTCCTCACACTTAACTTTTCCAGAAACTAGCCTCTAACTCCACATGAACTTCTCCCGGTAGAATGTGCTTCAGAGGCAGTCTAAGATGGGTTGTTGGGGAGGGATGGGGAAGGAGACCCACAGGAAGAAAGTGTGAGTTTCTGGGAGTGGGCGAGACAGGAGTGCGACCTCTAGGTCCCTTTTAAAGACGAGACCAATCGTTCTGAACCCACATCCAAACTCCCAGTGTAGAAGGGGAGGCTAGGCAGATCTTTGAACCGGGACTGAGTTCAGAGTTTAAGCTTTGGGGACCGAAAAGAGAATGGCTGAAAATGCTGGGGAGGGGGAGGGTGTAGGCTCAGGGAGGACCGAGGAGGGGAAAATCAAATCTACCTCGAAGGCTTTGACTCAAACGGTTTTAGATGGCTTATACATCATATAAGAATATAACTCAGAGTTATAGGCTTACGTCCTTCAAGTTGATAACCGAATACACGGTCTCTTCTCTCGGTGTGAGCCTTTAGGCTTGCTTGCTCCCAGACGCGCTAAGCAATTGCTCTCACCCCGTCCCACTCCCCCGCCTCCACTCATCAATACTCTTTCTTTTTTTCAAATCCCAATGAACTTGGCATAAACAAGCACGATCTTTCCAGTCTAAAAGGACCCGATGGTGAAGCGCTTTATCCCCATTTTAGTCTGCAAGTGGTTAGAAATACTCTTAGAGGCATTTGACTTCCTGACAAGAGATGCATTTTCTTATCCCCGCCCCCAGCCCATTTTTCAAGTAGCCAGTTACCATATTTTTGTTGTATAAATATCCTGGGGGGGGGGGGAACCCTACCTGTCAAAACAACGTAACTCTGACCTTTCCACCCGAGTGTTTATAAAGTTTCGATTTACTTTTGCAGAAATAGATTCATGAGATCCTCTCACTCGGATTATTTTTGAGCTTTTCTGGGTCTGGGGAGAGAAGGAAAAGGAAGACTTAAAGAGGTGGAAAAGAGGGAGGGAAATCTTTTTTCTTTTCTTTTCTCCACCCCCCTCCCCCCGGTAAAATTTGCATCTTCAGAACGCATCCTTTGAAAACCCCTTTTCCTTAGTTATCCTCTCGCGGTGGCCCTAGTCCATGGTTGCTGAGCCCGGTGTTTTCCATATTCAAAGAAGCGTCTAATGTATTTTGTATAATGTAATGTATCTAAAGATTTTATTCCAAACATTAAATGTGTCAGGAGTTTGACAATCAACACAGAGAGCTGAATGTCAGCTTCTCCCAACTTTTTCGTTCTCCAGCTTTAGCTGAATGGAAATGAATCAAATATACAGGTACTTTTGAGTACTTAGCCTAAATGACAAACAAAAGTGCCATTAAAAAAAAAAAAAGAAGAGGAAAAGCCCCATGGAAGAGGACTGGGGTGTGTGTGTATGAGTGTGTGTGTGTGTAGAGGAGAGCGAGACGCAGAGGGAGGGGAGACAGAGGTGGGAAAAGATAGAGATAGAGAAAGAAGTAAGAAATAGCTTGGCGGTCCTGGAACTAACACTGTGGGGCACAGCTGGATACCTTCAACTTGGTGCCCACTTTTTTCTGACATGGGGAAAATGTATTTATAATAATAATAACCTCGTTAACAACAATGACAATATGTCTAGTTTTAATTCCAATCCTACTATAAAAATTACAAACACTTTAGGCATGTGGTGTGGATTAGGTCACATTACAGTACTGTCTTTCGTTCCCCAGGCGCTGTCAGTTTCACACTCCCCTCACGTCCTGTGGTTTGCATGAGGAGGGGTGTAATTAAATGACTCTCTCTCTCTCTCTCTCTCTCTCTCTCTCTCTCTCTCTCTCTCTCTCTCTCTC
>NW_025371315.1:0-8516 GCF_016433145.1 Gracilinanus agilis | reverse complement strand
GTTTAGATCAACATCTCATACCCTACACCAAGATAAATTCAGAATGGGTGAATGACTTGAATATAAAGAGGGAAACTATAAATAAGTTAAGTGAACACAGATTAGTATACTTGTCAGATCTGTGGGAAAGGAAAGATTTTAAAACCAAGCAAGAGTTAGAGAAAATTACAAAATGTAAATTAAATGGTTTTGATTATATTAAACTAAAAAGCTTTTGTACAAACAAAAACAATGTAGTCAAAATCAGAAGGGAAACAACAAATTTGGAAAAAATCTTTATAACGGAAAATTCTGACAGGGGTCTAATTACTCAAATATAAAAGGTGTTAAATCAATTGTATAAAAAAATCAAGCCATTCCCCAATTGATAAATGGGCAAGAGACATGAATAGGCAATTTTCAGGTAAAGAAATCAAAAGTATCAATAAGCACATGAGAAAGTGTTCTAAATATCTAATAATTAGAGAAATGCAAATCAAAACAACTCTGAGGTATCACCTCACACCTAGAAGATTGGCTATAATGAAAGAAGGGGAGAGTAATGAATGCTGAAGGGGATGTGGCAAAATTGGGACATTAATGCATTGCTGGTGGAGCTGTGAAATGATCCAACCATTCTGGATGGCAATTTGGAATCATGCTCAAAGGGCTATAAAAAAATGCCTGCCCTTTGATCCAGCCATACCATTGTTGGGTTTGTACACCCAGAGAGATCATAAATAAACAGAATTGTGCTAAAATATTCATAGCTTCGCTTTTTGTGGTGCAAAAAACTGGAAAACGAGGGTATACCCTTCAATTGGGGAATGGCTGAACAAATTATGGTATATGCTGGTGATGGAATACTATTGTGCTAAAAGGAATAATAAACTGGAGGAGTTCCAGGTGAACTGGGAAGACCTCCAGGAACTGATGCAGAGTGAAAGGAGCAGAGCCAGAAGAACACTGTACACAGATACTGATATACTATGGTAAAATCGAATGTAATGGACTTCTGTACCAGCAGCAGTGCAATGACCCAGGACAATTCTGAGGGATTTATGGTAAAGAACGGTACCCACATTCAGAGGAAGGACTGCAGGAGAGGAAACACATAAGAAAAACAACTGCTTGAATGCATGGGTCGGGGTGGACATGATTTGGGATGTAGACTAGAAACTACCACACCAATGCAACTATCAACAATTTAGAAATAGGTCTTGATCAAGGACACATGACAAAACCAGTGGAAATGTGCATTGGCCATGGGTGGGAGGAGTGTGGGGGGTGAAGGGGAAAGTAGGAGCATGAATCATGTAACCATGTTAAAAATGAATATTAATAAATGTTTAAATTAAAAAAAACTTTATTGGCATTAATTAGAAACCCACTTGATGTCAATGAAGATGTTAATAAACATGAAGTCTTTGTGAAAAAAAAATACTGCTCAGAAAACTGGAAACTAGTCTGGATATGTGACCTCAATATTAAAAATTATATTATAAAAATACAGAAAAGAAAAAAAAAACGATAGAGGCAATTACAAAAAAGTAAAAAGATCATTTTGATGCCATGAATGTAAAACACTTCTCCCCAGGATGAGGAAGGAAGCAGTCAAAAGGAAAAAATATTGTATCAAATATCTTTGATAAAGATTTAGTATCTTCGATATATAAAGTATACACATACACACATTCACATACATAGACACGACTAATAGGCAGTAGATTAGGTGATCAAAAGTCTGACCAAAAGAAGNCTAATAGGCAGTAGATTAGGTGATCAAAAGTCTGACCAAAAGAAGACTTTCAAAGTATTAACAACCACAGAAGAGTGTTAGAAATCATTAATAATAAGACAGATATTAATCAAAACAGTCTTGAGATTTTGCCTCACAGCCTACAAAATGACAATGATGGCAAACAATGGCAATAAGTCAACGTTGGAAAAATAATGGGAAGATAGGCCTACTGGTGCATTGTTGGTGAAATTTTCAAAAGCAGGTTTGAATTATGCAAAGTGACTAAAATTATAATATCTTTTGACCTAGATATTTTACAACTGGGCTTATAGCTCAAAGAAGCCATGAATAAAAACAAAGCCTCTTCATATACACTAAAATATTTGTAGTAGCACTTTTCATGAGAGCAAAGAATTGGAAACAAAGTAGATGTCTATCTGTTGAGGCATAGCTGCACAACATGATGAATACAGAGAAACAAAGAAAGATAAACTGTTGCAGAATGAAGTTAGCAGATCCAAGAAGACAATATACCCAATTACTATAACAATGAAAAGAATAGCCATACTGAAAAATATCAGAAGTGAAGATAGAAAAGTTATAAAGATCAAGCATTTGTGAAAAGAATAGATATGATGGGACATGCCCGACCTATACTTTCATAAAGGTTGGAGGTATACAGGTATTGCACATTTACCATGTTCTCAGACATTTCCAATGAATTGATCTATTCTGATTTTTCCTTTTCTTTTTCTTGATTTAAATTTAAAAAATATTTTGTTATATGAGATGGCTCTCCGAGATTGGGGGGTGAGTGAGATACTGGATTAAACTATGAGGATACAAAAAACCAAAATATGTTAATAAAACCTCTAGTAAAAAGAAAAAGGGGGAGCAGGTAGGTCGCACAATGGATAGAGCACCAAATCTGGAATCAGCAGGACCTCGGTTCAAATATGGTCTCTTGACACTGACTTGCTGTGTGACCCCAGGCATGTCACTTAACCCTGATTCCTGAACCTATGCAGTTGTCCTGTCTTAGAACTGATACTAAGACAGAAGGTAAGGGTTTAAAAAAAATGAAGATCATCTAGATATTTTAATAAATCTGTTTAATTTATTTGAGAGGAGGGGAGGGTTATGAGGATAGTTTTCTAGGACACTTAGGTGGTGATTGCTTTTCTAAAGAAAGATTCCCCTATTTCCTTGCTAACATTCCTTTTTATTTTTATACATAATTGTAATTTTATTTTTAAGTAAATCAAAATTCAAGATAAGTGGGCAGGTCACAAATACTTTTTAGTTTTTCATATCTTGTCTTGCTATTGCCTTCCTTTTGATTCATGAGTCCTTTTTCTGCCTTCTTACTGCTCAGTTGATGATTGCTGTGTCATGTGATGGCTCTCAGCCACTGCGCCAGAACAACCATTTGTGTGCAGTTGTAATGTGGTCTGCTATGCAGGGGAGTTTGCTTACTAGAAGGCAAGCCCTATAAAACAATCTGTTGTAAATAGTTCAGTTCTGTATAGCCCAGCTTTTTGATGCTAAAACACCAACTCCACACGTAGTCACAGTGCCATAGAATCACAGAATTGGAAGGTACCTTAGCGGTTATTAAAGACACATCCCTCCTAAAGCAGTAATTACCAGACTCTCTTTAAAGACTTCCACTGATGGAATTATTTGTGAGGTGGCCCATTCTGGTATTAGATAGGTGTAATTGTTCAAAATATATCTTATTAGTGACTTTTATCTTTACAGCCACAGCAACTTCCATTTTTATCTCTCTGGAAAGAGTCTTATCTTATGATTAAGAAAATAATTAAGCAAAAACATTTATAATTGTGACTACATTCCAATGAGATATTCTGCTTCGGTAGTATCTCATCTCTCTGTCAAAAAGGGAGAAAGTGGGGGCAGTTGGGTAGCTCAGTGGATTGAGAGTCAGGCCTAGAGACAGGAGGTCCTAGGTTCAGATCTGACCTCAGACATTTCCCAGCTGTGTGACCCTGGGCAAGTCACTTGACCCCCATTGCCCACCCTTTCCACTCTTCCACCTAGGAGCCAATACACAGAAGTTAAGAGTTTAAAAAAAAGGGAGAAAGTAATTTCTTTATGATGCCTTCATTGATTCTTTTTTTCAGATGCTAACTGAGGAAGCATTGAATAGAGAAAGACTGGCTTTGGAGTTAGTAGATTTGCATTTATAGTTTGCCTTCTCCCTTACAGTGATCTTGGACAGGTCACTTAGCTTGTTTGGACCTCAGTTTCTTTATATGTAAAATGAGGAGACTGAAGCATTAAGTTCATTAAGTTCTCTTCTAGATCTAAGTCTATGACCTGTTACTGACTTTTAAAATTTATGCTGTTGTAAAGACTGTGTATATTATTCTTTTGATTCTGCTTCCTTCACTATATACAAAGAGAAATGATGGCATAGTAAGAGGAGCACTTACTAAATTAAAACTAAGGGCACTTAGGTGGTTCATCGGATAGAATATCTGGCCTGGACTCGGGAAGACTCATCTTGCTGAGTTAAAATCTGGTCTTAGACACTTCCTATTTCTGTGATCCTGGGAAAGTGAATCCAGCCTGTTTGATTAGTTTCCTCACTAATTTAAAATTAAATGGAGTAGGAAATGGTAAACAAGTGTAGTATCCTTGCCTAGAAAACCCTAAATGGAGTCATGAAGGGTTGGACATGGCTGAAATAGCTGAACAAAAACAAAAACATAATTACAGAGTAAAATTATAGCATGCAAAAATAATAGGAAGGCTACAAATAAACATTTATTAAGAAGGTAATCTAGTCAATATGCTAAATGCTTTACAAATATTATCTCATTTGATTTTCACAACAACCCTGTGAGGAAGGTGCTGTTACTATTCCTATTATTATTGCTATTATTAAAATATGCTATTATCCATTTCACAATCAACATATCTTTGTAGGAAATTATGATGACTCCCCATGTCCCATTTTACGGTTGATAAAAGTGAGGCAAACAAAAGCTAAGTGACTTTCTCAAGGTCACACAACTAGTAAATGTCTTCTAGTATATATATAGTTATAGAGTATATATATATATATAGTTATAGAGGTGGTAAGTATCTGAGGCTGCATTTGACCTCAAGCCATCCTAACTCCATGCCTAGTGCTATATATATTGTATTATTTAGCTGCCTTTCTATAGAGAATGGAGAGCTAAACTTGAAGTCAGGAAGATCTAGATTCAAGCCCTGCCTCAGATACCTTTTGACTGAATGCCCTGAACAAATCGCTTAAACCCTTAATGTCCCAGAAAACTCTTTAGACAATCACTTAAAGAGTAGATGCTGATCTTTACCAGTAGAGGGAGTTAGCTTGTCAGAGTTCCACATATTGGTGAAATCAGAGGTATAGCAGGACATCAACATTCATTTATGCTAACATTAACATCTTTCTCTGAATTTTTCATATTTATTATTTAATAAAATAAATCACTACGTTCACATCCCATCGTTTTTTCATCTATTGTCCCAAAGAAAGGCCCTCAATTTAGGTCCAGTTCTATGTGGATATAAAAATCGCAACTATGCATGTTGTATATAAATTGGAAGTTAGCTTTTGTCTTTTGCTTCCTTCATTCATAAACCCTCTGGTTATATCATTCTTTCAAAGCATATAGATTTTTTGGTCACTTTTACTATAAGTTTACCTATGAGGGATTTTAGGTTTCATTGTACATGCCTCCAGTAAGTCCTCCCACCATTAACTCTTCTCATCTTTTGTTATCTCACCAGTTGGCATGATATGAAGTAGAATTATAGTTTAAAAACAAAACAAAACACCACATTACCTTCTTTCCTAGAATCAATACTTTGTATCGGTTCCAAGGCAGAAGAGTGGTAATGGGTAGGCAATGGGGGTTAAGTGATTTGTGGAGGGTCACCTAGCTCAGAAGTTCCAGAGTTAAATTTGAACTCAAGACTTCCCATGTCTAGTCCAGGCTCTCAATCCACTGAAGTTACCCAGCTGTCTCCTTTAGTTTCGTTTTTAATTTGTATACCTATTAACAAAGAAGGAGTATCAAACTTAAATAGAAATAGGAATCACTAGACCATATATAAAGATCCTTGCAGATGCATATTGATTAAGAAACTGCATATTAGCATTATTATTGTTTTACTATATATTTACTTATTGTGTTAAATATTTTCCAGTTATATTTTAATCTGGTTCAGGCCCTAAGAGGATTGTCTTTTACACCTATGGTTAGACCATGTTTAAATGTGGTCATTTGTAAACTACAATTCTTTTTTTGAAAAATGCATTCTTTGGCCACTTATCTGTTAATCATTAGCCCTTGGTATTATGTATTTATGCCATTTCTCCATGTTATAGAGATCAGAGTCCTATTGGTGATATTTGATGTTCTGATCCACTATTTATCTGCTAGTTATATTTTCATTCATTATTCAGGCAGAAACTTTTAAAATTTTAGGTAATCAAAATTATCTGTCTTATTTATTATGATCACCTTTGTCTGTTGCCTAGTTAAGAATTTGCTTAGCATAGTTCTATGTGTCATGGTAAGTTAATTCCTAGATATTCCATGACTTTTAAATTATTTTTATTGGAATTTATCTCATAATTTCAACCTGATTTCTGTTATTACTAATAATTCTTTGTACCCTCATACTTTGCTGAAGTTATTAATCACCTCAACTATTTTCTTTACTAACTTTCTGGGGGTTTGTGAGTACAACAATAGGGGCAGTTTTGATTTTTCTTTGTTAATATTTATGTCTTCAGTGTTTTTTTCTTGTTTAATTACTATAGAATATGTCAACTTATAGCAGGAAGAAGAAGCAACCTGGAATTATTCTTGTTCATACTTAGAAAGTTACTGTTTCTTGTTGCTAGCAAACATTGCCAGAACATTACTATAAATATACGTTTTTGATGATATATAATGAAAGGCATTGTCATGGATATGCTTTTAAGGTTATTACAGAAATGAGTGTTGTTTTTTGTCAAGAAAAATTTCTGCAACTTTTGAAATAATCACATCATGTCTATTTTGTTCATGTTAATTATGCCATCGAGCAATTAATAAAATAATAATAATTAATAATTATGCTAATTATCATAGCTTCACTAATATTGGGTCATAATTAAATCCATGTTATATACCCAACTTGATCATATTTATAGACTTTCTGGCTGTCTTGTCTTCTTGTTATGACTTTATTTAAAAATCTGCCTCAATGTTCTTTAGGAAAATTAGTCTATTGTTCTCTTTTTCTTCTATCTTTCATTTCTTTAGGGATCAGGATAATATTTGCCCCACAAAAATAATTTGCTATATTGTATTCCATTTCTATTTTTTTAATTATGAAAAATTTTTATTTTTTCATATCCTATGTCAATAAAATTTTTCAATATTTATTTTCTGATATTTTACAATCATGATCCCTTTCTTCCTCCCATTACTCCCTAAGAAGGCAGGTAATATGATAACGGTTGTACACATATTATTATATAATACGTATTTCAATGATCATCATGTTGTGAAAGAAGACATATTGCTTACACTAGAGAAAAATTGATGGGGGAAATAGAAAATGGTATGTTTCAATTTGAATTTGGTCTCCCTCTATTCTTTCTATGGGGGTAGATATCCTTTTTTATTTGTTTGTTTATGAATTTCTTGGAGCTATGGATTCTTGCCTTGTTGATTATAGTTAAGTCGCTCATAGCTGATTATCATGCATTTTTGTTGTTACTCTATATTGCTCTCCTGGATCTGCTCATTTTACTTTGCATCACTTCATATAGCTCTTTCCAGGTTTTTTTTTATGATCTTGTTTGCCATTTCTTATTGCATAATAGTATTCCATTACAAACATATACCATAACTTGTTCAGTCATTCCCAATTGATGGGCATCCCTTCATTTGCAATTCTTTGCCACCAAAAAAAAGAGCTGCTATAAATATATATTTTTGCATAGGTAGGTTCTTTTTTTACTATCATTGATCATTTTCTGATACAGACTTTGTAGTGGTATTGCTTGGTCAAAGGGTATGCACAGTTTTATGGCCATTTGGGCATGGTTCAGAATTGTACTCCAAAATAGCTATATCAGTTACCAGCAGTGTATTAGTGTCCTGATTTTTCCACATACCTTCCATTTCCTTTTCTTTTTTTCTTTTTTTTTTTTTTTGGTTATTTTAGCCAGTCTAAAATGTATGAGATGGTACCTCAGTGTTGCTTCAATTTTCGTTCTCTAATCAATAATGATTTGGATCAGCTTTTCATATGACTAAAGATTGTTTTGATTTCTTCATCTTAAAATTGTTCATATCCTTTGACCATTTATCAATTAGGAATATTTATAATTTATGTTTATTAATGTGATTTAGTTCTCTATAAATTTGAGAAATTAAGTCTGTCAGAGAAACTTGCTATAAAGATTTCTCCTGTTTGTTATTTGACTTTTAACTTTGATTGTATTGCTTTTGTTTGTACAGAAACTTTTAAATTTAATGTAGTCAATGTTATCTATTTAACATCTCATAATGTTCTCTATGTCTTATTTTGACCTAAATTCTTCCCTAATCCATAATTCTGACAAATAAACTATTTTATGCTCTCCTAATTTGTTCATTGTATAACCCTTTATTTCTAAATTATGTATCAATTTTGACGTTAGTCTGGAATATGGAGTGAGGTGTTGGTCTATGCCTAATTTTTATCATTTGTTTTCAGTTTTCCTACCAGTTTTTATCAAATAGGGAGTTCTCCCAAAAAC
>NW_025371313.1:3037-3909 GCF_016433145.1 Gracilinanus agilis | reverse complement strand
ATCTTGAGCAAGTCACTTAATCTATTTGCCTTGGTTTCCTCATCTGTCAAAGGAGGGTAATTCTAGTACCTACCTCCTAGGATTGCTGTGAGGATCAAATGAAATAATCATTGTAAAGCACTTAGCACAGTGCCTGGCACATTGCAAGTGCTATATAAATGTTAGCTATTATTATCATTAAATAACTATGTACACACAAGGTAGAGATAGGGTAAATGGAAGGTAATCTCAGAGGGAAAGGTGCTAGCAAATGAGGGTTCTGGGAAAGGTTGAATCTGGAAGGAAGCCAGTAAAACTAAAAGAGGGTCGAGGATTCTGGGTGTGGGGGAACTCCAGGGCAAAGGCTTCAAGGTAGGGGATGGAAGATTATCTTTAAGAAACTGTAAGGAGCTCAGTGTTGCTAGAATATCTTGAGTCTAGAGGAGACTAAAGTGTAAGAAGACTAGTAAGGCAGGAAATGAAAAGATTTAAATTACAATCAAAAGAGTTTATATTTGGGGGCAGCTGGGTGGCTCCATAGATTAAGAGTCAGACCTAGAGACAGGAGGTCCTGGGTTCAAATTTGACCTTAGATACTTCCTACTGTGTGACCCTGGGCAAGTCACTTATCCCCCCCATTGCCTAGCCCTTACCACTCTTCTGCCTTAGAACCAATACACAATATTGTTTCTAAGACAGAAGGTAAGGTTTTAAGAAAAATAATAATTTTAAAATTTTATATTTAATAATAATAATAATAATACATTTAATAAAAGTTATATTTAATCCTGGAGGTAATAGGGAGCCATTGGAGCTCACTGAGCAGGGGAGTAACATGATCCAAATTACACACACTCTCTCTCTCTCTCTCTCTCTCTCTCTCTCTATATATA
>NW_025371313.1:0-2937 GCF_016433145.1 Gracilinanus agilis | reverse complement strand
TTTTAAAATAACAATTTTACACTTGCACAACACTTACAAAATACTACCCAGTGAGGTGTGTATGTATTATTATAATCTCTGTTATCCCCATTTTCCAGATGTACCCATTGAGGCTCAGAGACCTGGAGGGACTGGCCCACAGTCAGTCACATAGCTGGTTTAAGTATCAAAACCAGAATTTGCCCCCAGGTTTGTACTTTCCCACTCCCTGAGCTGCCCCCAGCTCATGACACAATCCATAAAAGACATGTACAATCACACCTTGTTCTACAAAGGCTGCCTTCCCCCCTTTAATTTGGACCCCATTTCAGCTCTTTAAATATTTCAGATTTAAGCCAACCCAGCATTCCTCGGCAGTATCTCCATCTCCCAGTTTGGAGAGAAGGTATTCCCTAATGAGGGGCATCTGGAGATTTCAAATCTTCTCTAGAAAATTCTTTCATCTCTGTAAAATACACTCAGTCTCTGTGTCCATGAGGCAGTCAGTTAGTCAGTCACTCAGTCAATAACCATTTATGAGGCGCCAGGTACAGTGCTAAGGGATGGGCTACAAAAAGAAGCCAAAGATAGTCCCTGCCTTCAAGGAGCTTACAGTCTAATGAGAGAGACAACACACACACGGATATACAAAAAAAATTCTAGACAGGATAAATAGAAAATCATTAAGCAAAAGAAAGCACTAAAATGAAGTTAGGGAAGGCTTGAGGACGTAGGTCGCCTGGTGCCCTCTGCTTGCCAGTTTCTCTTTTCTTTTCTTTTTAACCCTTAACTTCTGTGTATTGACTTATAGGTGGAAGAGTGGTAAGGGTGGGCCATGGGGGTCAAGTGACTTGCCCAGGGTCACACAGCTGGGAAGTGTCTGAGGCCAGATTTGAACCCAGGACCTCCCGTCTCTAGGCCTGACTCTCCATCCACCGAGCTACCCAGCTGCCCCCTTGCTTGCCAGTTTCTAAATGGACTTCCTCTAGTGTGACAGCTCATGTTTTACAGAAACCGGCCCCTGCAAAGAAGGAAGGGAAGTGCCTTTTCTCTCTCTTACTACTACTACTACCACTAGAAGAAATTAGAATTAACAGTCATTGTTCTTTGGAATGAATGATAATTAAGGTTTGCCAAATGCTTTACAGATATTGTCTCATTTGAGTCTGAAAACCCTGGCAGGTAGGTGCTAGCATTATCCCCACTTTGTAGATGAGAAAACCGAGGCACAAAGGTTAAATAAAACCCTTAAACCCAGGTTTGCACAGCTAGTGAGTTTCCAAGGTTGGATTTGAACTCAGTTATTCCTGACACCAAGTCCGACACCTTATCCATTTGCCATCTTGCTTCATTAGTAGCTCACTCTTAGAAGAGGTGCATTCTGGGACCCCCAAAGCCCTCTTGGCCCATTTCCACTCAGTATCCTGTTGTTCAGTCACGTCCAACTCTTTGTGACCCCTTGAATCCTACTGTCCACAGGGTTTTCTTGGCAGAGGTACTAGAGTGGTCTGCCATTTTCTTTTCCAACTCATCTGGCAAATGAAGAAACTGAGGCAAAGAGGGTGAAATGACTTGTCTGGGGTCACACACACCTAGTATCTGAGGTCATATTTGAACTCGGCACTCCCTGACTCTAAGTGCAGTGCTCTATCGACTGTACCACCTTGCTGCCTCCTGATGGCTTTCCCATTCTTAAGTCTTAAGACATTTCTCAAAGGCCGCCTCCTCCAAGTAGCCCCAAGCCACATAGGAGCATTCTCTCCCTAGATGACTTCTGGCTGGTCTCCTTTCATCTCTCTCTTATGGGCATTTTTCCCCCTTTCTTGTTTCTGGTCTTACTACCGTGTTGGCATCTTCTTTGGCTTATAACCTACAGAGTTGCCCAGGATGGCACAATTAGTACGGATGTGCCAGGGGCAGGATTTGAACTCAGAACTTTCTAGTTTTCCAGGCCACCTCTCGGATCTCCTAACTACCTCTTGCTGCTGTATTTTCATTACGTTCTATTGATGTTATAATTATCTGAACACGCCAGTGGTAGTAATTGACCCTTATATCACATTTTACATCCATTCTCTCACTAGGTTCCTGCTACGGCCTTATGAAGGAGGTTGTTATGAGAATGATTATCCTCCTTCTGTAGATTATGGGTCAGAGATCAAAGACTTTGCTCTGGAGGGATCCTCAGGGGCAGCCCTCTCATTTTGCCACTGAGGATCCTGGGGCCCAGGGAGGTGACACAGAAGACATCAGAGGCAGGATTTGAACTGTGGGGTGGTGGTGCAGCTAGGCAGCATGGCAGCACAGTAGCTAGAGCACCACACTTGGAGTTGGGACAACCCGGGTTCAAATTTGACCTCAGACACTTCCTGGCTGTGTGACCCTGAGCAAGTCACTTAACCCAATTGTTTGCTCTTCAGTCTTAGAACCGATACTAGGACTTAACTTTGAAAAACAAAATTGAACTCAGATCTTCAGACTTTAGGACCCGGACGCTCCTTTGGAGAAGTGAAATGACTTGTCCACCAATAAGTGGCAAGAGCATGAAGAATAATGATCAGCAGAAAGACTTAGAATCTCAGGTCCTGGGCTCTTCCCAGCTTCCCTACTGGGTGACCTCAGGGAATCGCGGCATCTCTCTGGGACCCATTCTCTCGCTCATCTGTAACGTGAAAAGGTTTAGCATCATTGACTTCTAAGCTCTTCCTTCACTGAGTCTTTAATAGCAGAAATTCAATTTCAGATTATCTGATCCAGGATTCCTTGTACTCACTGAGCAGAGCTCTACAATGCAGCTGTTGCCCCCTTCTCTACCCCCCACCCACCCACCCCCAACAACCTTCCCAACTGATTAAAATGTAATTGGGTATTTGGAACTCAAAAAAAAAAGTTTTAATAAACATTAAAAACAAACAAACAAACAAATAAATAAATAAATAAATAAATAGGTGTTTCAGA
>NW_025371312.1:0-3050 GCF_016433145.1 Gracilinanus agilis | reverse complement strand
AAGAGGTCCACAAAATGTGCTAGAAGAAACATGAAAAGGAAAAAAAATCAAGTGTCCTGAATTCAGTTCTTAAGGATACTTCTTAAGTACTAGGAGAAGCTGGGTGAATATTTAAAATCTCTGTGTTTACATTTTTTTAGGGTTCTGTGTGTGTGTATATGAAGCTCCAAAAGCAAGTTGGGGTGAGATAATGGCAGGCTTAGAATGGCAAACCAAGGAATTTTTATTTTATCTCTTAGGTAAAAGTTCAACTTGATTTGGAAGATACTTGGGCATAATCATTCCTTCATTTCTAAGTGTTGGTGATATGTCAGTTGTTCAGTTACTCTTAGTCTTATCATATGCACTTCTTTTTTTTAAATTTAAACATTTATTAATATTCATTTTAACATGGTTACATGATTCATGCTCCTACTTTCCCCTTCACCCCCCGCACTCCCCCCACTCATGGCCGACACACATTTCCACTGGTTTTGTCATGCGTCCTTGATCAAGACCCATTTCCACATTGTTGATAGTTGCATTGGTGTGGTAGTTTCGAGTCTACATCCCCAATCATGTCCACCCCGACCCATGCGTTCAAGCAGTTATTCCTCCTATATGTTTCCTCTCCCGCAGTTCTTCCTCTGAATGTGGGTAGTGTTCTTTACCATAAATCCCTCAGAATTGTCCTGGGTCATTGCATTGCTGCTGGTACATAAGTCCACTGCATTCGATTTTACCATAGTATATCAGTCTCTGTGTACAGTGCTCTCCTGGCTCTGCTCCTTTCACTCTGCATCAGTTCCTGGAGGTCCTTCCAGTTAAGAAGGATTTCCTTTCACACCAAGGACTTGTGGAAAGAGATAAGGAAGATGGCACCCTTCCAAGACTATCCTAACTAGTCACAATCCCACGAACATATACATGTATGCCCAGACAAACCATTACAGACCAGCCTGACTGCTGACTCATTGTCCCTAAGGAGACAAATGCAAGGCTTCCTTTTTTTGCAACTGGTAAGCTGAATAAATTAATTCAGCAGTTATCCCCATTTTCAGCTTTGAGTCCTCAGCCAGAGAAGCATTCTGGCAAAACAAAAGGGTATAAATCTCTCTCTCTCTCTCTCTCTCTCTCTCTCTCTCTCTCTCTCTCTCTCTCTCTCTCTCTCTCTCTCTTTCTCTCTCTCTCTCTCTCTCTTTCTCTCCAGAGATTAGCAGTTATTATTATTATTATTANCTCTCTCTCTCTTTCTCTCCAGAGATTAGCAGTTATTATTATTATTATTAGCAGAGATTAACAGGTAACTGCATGCATCAAGATAGTTGACTTAAAGGATAA
The DNA here is from genome assembly GCF_016433145.1 of Gracilinanus agilis. Classification (NCBI taxonomy): domain Eukaryota; kingdom Metazoa; phylum Chordata; class Mammalia; order Didelphimorphia; family Didelphidae; genus Gracilinanus; species Gracilinanus agilis. The sequence goes on along the minus strand of NW_025371312.1, from coordinate 1,730 downwards.
AATAAATGGAAAAGTAAAGGGACTTTTAAGAAATAGAGGTAAGTTTCAGGAAAAAAGCACCTTTCTTCTTGTCAGAAAGAAAAGCACAGACAAGAATGGAAAATGGAGAAATCATTTCTTAGGGTACCATTCAGATGCGTTTCAGCAACTTAGCAAGCATCCTGACACTCCTTGTAAAAATGTCAACCCCCATAACTCCAGTTTTAGACACTGGTACTTAGGATCTCATGGTCTTGTCTACCTTTCTGTGGCCTCCATATGCCCCATCATGTCCAGTCCCACTAAATTTTATGGTTCCTACCATCTCACTTTTTTGTTTCTGTTCTCCTCTGGCACTGGAGCATTCTTTCTCTCAAACAGCTTCTGTTGCCCACAATCCGTTATGATGGGAGCTTGTCACCCAAAATGAACTTTATCAGTCACAGGGTCTTAGGAATATAGTTTAAGAGTCAGAAGGGAAATTAGAAACCATTGAGTCCAACTGCCTCATTTAAAGATGAGGAAACTGATATTGAGAGGTTCAATGACTTAACCAGGATATTCGAGGCAGGATCTTATCTTATTTCTTCCTGATTCCTATTCTAGTGACCCATATCCCCTTTGCCACCTAGCCTCTTTAAAGTAAAGATGATCTCCCAGGTATTCTAGAAGAATATTAGTGTGGTTTCTTTTTGAACCAGCAGACATATATCTCCAGTGTTCTGATAACTTCACAATGACAAAAGAGCATTAGATATTCATTGGACACTTAATAAATGTCTACATTTGACAAGCACTTTGTTAGAAAACAAGGGGGGGGAATGAAAGTCTCTAATCTCAAGAAATTCTCCTGTTGAGAAACAACATATAATACATGCAATAAATACAAAATATAAACTAAATGAATATAAGCTGATTTCTATGGGGAGAGGGCAGGGGTCAAGCACTACCAACTGAAGAAGTCAGCATAAGCCTCATGTAGGATTTTGGAGCTGAGTTAAGCTTCAAAGGAAGCTAGACATTCTACCAAGTGGAAGTGAAGAGGGTATACATTCCAGGGATGAGGTAAAGCCTATACAAAGATACAGAGAAGGGAATGGAATGGAATGTGTTGTAAAAGAAAATAATCAGATTGGATAAAATACAAGGTACATGAAAGAGAATAATATGCAACAAGCCTGAAAAACTTGGTTGGAATCAAATTGTAAATGTTCACACATATGACTACTTAGGGAGCCTTATTATATTTTATAATAGAGGAAAGAGGGAGTCACTGTAAATTCCCGAACAAGTAAATGACATGGTCATACCTGTCCATTAGCCACACCAATCTGGTAGTTCTGTAGAGGATTTATTGGATAAAGGAGAGAATGAAGGAAAGGAGACAAATTTAGAGATTACTGTAATAGTAAAAATAAGAGTATATGGGTCTGAACTCAGGGGGTAATCTAATGGAGAGGAGACCAATATGAAAGATGTTATGGATGGAGAAATAACAAGACTTGAGAATTTATTAGAAATGAGAGGTGAGAAAGAGAAAGAGGAAAGATGGCTCCTGGGTGCCTGGAAGCACTGTCATGCCCTGAACAGAAAAAAAAGAAGCCAAGAAGAGGGAGAAATGGTTTAATAGAGGGAGATGAGTTCTGTTTTGGGAATGTTGACTTGAAAAATTTGTTTGAAATCAATAGTTAAAACTGGATCTATCTATCTATCTATCTATCTATCTATCTATCTATCTATCTATCTATCTA
>NW_025371311.1:0-3828 GCF_016433145.1 Gracilinanus agilis | reverse complement strand
GAGCAAGAGAGAGGGGGACAGAGGGGGACAGAGGGAAAGAAATCTAAGCTGAAAGACAATGGCTTCGAATACACAAATGGAAGGGTTAGTCTTGACCAAGTCTTCCACAGAGAAAGGAGGAAAGGAAGAGGGAATAGGTAAAGACCTAGAGAGGTTTTGAGGTACAGAAAAGGAGAGGTGAGGGAGCTTATGATGGATGACTTGATCTTCTTGGTAAGTAGACAAAGTCATTTACTGAAAGAGGGCTTTAGGGAGTAGAAGTGAAAGTTAGAGGAGAGAAAAAAAAGGCTTGGAAGTCATTATTAGGAATGTTATAAGGAGTCAATCAGAGAGGAATAAAAAGATTTCTATCTAACAATAGTGAAAATTTGATAATATGAATAAAAGCAACTAGGTAGTACAATGGAAAAAGGGTGGGATCTGGAGTCAAGAAGAGCAGAGTTTAAATCCAGTCTTAGGCATGTACTTACCCTACTACCTGTGTAAGCCTAGGCAAGTCACTTTACCTTTGTCAATCTCAGTTCTCTCTTCTGCAAATTAGGGATAATAATATCACCTACCTCCTAGATTGTGAGGAAAAAATAAGATATTTCTAAAGTGCTTTATAACCACTAAAATGCTATGCAAATGCTGTTAAGATGGTGATGGAGGGGGCAGATAGTTGGCTTAGTGGATTGAGAGCCAGGTCTAGAGATGGGAGCTCCTAGGTTCAAATATGACTTCAGACACTACTTGACCCCCATTGCCTAGCCCTTGCCACTGTTCTGCCTTAGAACCAATACACAGTACTGATTCTAAGACAGAAGGTAAGGGTTTAAAAAAAAAAAAAAGATGGTGATGGTGATGAATTTGTAATCAACTCAGGCTACTTCCTCTAGTAGCATTCAGTGCTCTGGAATAGTAGTGGAGAAAGTTGATGATGCCTATCATCATCTTCTTGAAATTCTTTTCTCTCTAGGTTTTTGTGACTCTGTTCTCTCCTGTCTCTCCTACTATCTGACTACTCCTTCTCAGGCTCCGTTTCTTCATCTTTGCCCAGGTGGCACCTATTAACTGTGGTTGTCCCTAAAAGCTCCGGACTGTGTTCCTTTTCTCCCTCTATGCTATTTTGCTTGGTGATCACATCAGTTCCCATGCACTCAATTATCATCTGTATGTAGATGATTCAGTGATCTGTTTATGTAGCTCTATGCTCTCTTCTGACCTTCAGCCATCTATCTAACAATTGTCTACTGAACTTTTTGAATTAGGCATCCCTTAGATAACTTAAACCAATGTCTAAAACTAAGCTCATTATCTTTCCTTTAATACTTTCCCCTCTTCCTGACTTCCTTATTATTGCCAAGTAATATCTTCCCTAGGACTGATGCTCAAAAACTAGCCATCAACTTTACTCTCACCTTCTTCTATTTCCAGTCTGTTGCCTTCCCTCTAAGATTGCCTCCAGTTTCATATATATCTTATCTGCACATAGTGTTTTGCATGTTGCTTCCTCCATTATTCAGAACTTCTTAAGGGCAGGGTCTCTTTGTAATTTCTTTGTTTCTCCAGCACTCAGCACAGTCCCTGGCACATAGTTTGTGCTTAATAAATGTTGTTGACCAATTGGGAGGTGGGGTAGTGACAGAGTTGAAGATTAACAGAGAAGGAAGAGCAGAAGGATATGGAAGCAAAAGATTCAGTGATAGGGGATAAGGACTAGTTCAGCTGTTCAACTGATTAATTCAACCCTGTGAAGGGAAAGGAGGCCAGAATAGGGGTTATTAACCCTGAGATAAATTGGGAGAACAAATAGAGATTAAAGTATAAAATGTCCCAGGGAGACTGAATTTAGTCTGAGGACTCCTCCTCAGACTTTTTCTCCAAAAACAATGGGAAAGGTAGATGGATTTCCAACAGATAAGGGTCTTTCAGAGACTAAGATCTCCCAGGTGGACAGTTTCAAATGTTAGTAAGGTCTAAGCCCCTGTGTAAAGCTGAGGAAATGTGAAGATGAGCATCATGGAATTTGAAGAGCCTGGATCAACTGGGAGGACAGAGTATCTGAGGTCGGAGGATGAGGGTAAGGGTTATGGTAGAGATGGCTGCAAGTCAGGCCTCAAACTTGCTGAGGAAGTAAAGTAAGTGACCTGGAGGTCAGTGGCTGATCATAACAGGGATTAAAGACCAGAGATATAAACAGATGGAATGAGCTTCTGAAGAGAAGATGCTGAGCCATGGGGATGGGAGCAGCTGCATTTGGAAGTAACAGTGAAGAACAGGGAATACGCTGACTCCTCCTCCTCCTGGCCATGTGTTAAGCAAGATGTGTGAGAAAAGAAGCAGCCCATATTGGACAGAGTTGTGGCCTGTTCAGGGAAAGCCAGATTTCCAAGAATACCAGAAGAGAGGAGTTTGAGAGGAAAACTCAAAGATGAATGAGAATGGATTTCAGAAGGCAAAGTGTAAAGGAAGAGGAGTCTAAGGTCTGAGACGTGAGGGGGATGAGATTATAAGGACAAGTATGGGGGAGGCAGATAGGTGGTTTGGTCTGGAGTCAGGAAGACAAGAGTTCAAGTCCAACCTCAAGCACTCATTAGCTGTGTTGCCCTGGATAAGTCACTTAATCTCTATTTGCCTTAGTCTACTGGACAAGAAAATGGCAAATCGCTCTGGTATGCTTGTCAAGAAAACCCCACAGGGGTCATGAGTCAAACTCAACTAACAACAATTAGAGAGAGGAGTTTTAAAGGCAGATGGATGTTCCTGAGTATAGGGATTAAAGGAATAGGAGTTAGGATGATATATGGAGAAGCTGGTAGTCAGGAGGTCCCAAGATTCTAATTAAAACAGAATGTTGGTATGAAAGGGCTTCTGTTGCCCATATCTCCCACATAGAACACACACTCTTGATTATAGCAAGGGAGAAGAGAGCTGGGGCTTATGGTATATAGGAAGATTCTGTGATAAAGGAGACCTCTGCCGATGAAATGGAAATTCAGTAGAATGTCTAAGTCAAATAACTCTATAGGCTCACAGATGCAGAGACTAGGACAATCTGAAACTGATGAATTTAAAATACTGTAGGGAAATGAGTCACCAGGCTCAACCGTATTTTGTCTCAGGTTTCTGAAAGAATTGGTAGCTGTGATTGCCAACACACAGTCCAGGATCTTTTAAAATTGATGGAGGACAGGAAAAGTGCTGCAGTATTAGGGATAAGCAAATTGCTGCCCCAGGGTAAAAAAAGGGAAAGATTTTCAAGTTATATCCTGGTGAATGTGACTTTGATTTCTGGTAAATTTTTTATGTTTAAATCCATTTAATAGGGTTTTTTTTAATTAGGATGAGCCAGAATGAGTTCATTAGAAATAGGTTATGCTAGATTAATAGTCAATCACTAAATAAACATTTATTAAGCTCTTACTATGCACCAGGCACTAAACTAATGCTAGGGATACAAAGGGAGGGAAAAGATAGTCCCTACTCTCAAGGAGTTCCCAGTCTCATAAGGATACAACATGCAAACAACTATACATAAACATGCTATAAGAGATAAACAACATAGGAGGACTGAGAAAGGGTTTAAGAAGAAGATAAGGGGGAGGCTGAGTAGCTCAGTGGATTGAGAGCCAAGCCTAGAGATGGGAGGTCCTAGGTTCAAATCTAGCCTCAGACACTTCCCAGCTGTGTGACCCTGGGCAAGTCACTTAAGCCCCATTGCCTAGCCCTTACCACTCTTCTTCCTTGGAGCCAATATATAGTAAGGTTTTATAAAAAAAAGAAGGAGGAGGAAGAGGAAGAGGAGGAGGAAGAAGAGGAGGAGAAGGAGGAGGGGGAGGAGGAGAA
>NW_025371310.1:0-1951 GCF_016433145.1 Gracilinanus agilis | reverse complement strand
CTTCTTCTTCTTCTTCTTCTTCTTCTTCTTCTTCTTCTTCTTCTTCTTCTTCTTCTTCTTCTTCTTCTTCTTTTTCTTCTTCTTGGTATATTGAAGTGTTTGTACTTGGTGAGATTTAAAAATTCGCAATAAAAACTTTAAAATGTAAACGTAAACAAGGCAAGGATCCAGGATGACTCCAAGGACTCATGACAATAAAGGAAATTCATCCCTTTAAAAGGAACACAGTCCAAAAGCAGATTGAAACATCCCATTCTTCACTTGATTTCGTCCATGAATTTTTCTCTAGTGGAAGCAACATGTCTCTTGTTTCACAACATGATGAAGAGGGAAATACATTTTATACAACAGCATATGTGCAACTTATATCATATTAGGGAGGAGAAAAAAGGAGGAGAGAGGAGAAAAAAAGAATGCGGCGTAGATTTCTGGACAGAGCTAATGTGAGAATTTATTTCTTTTAGATAAGAATATTTATTATAATTTATTACATATTTATAATAAATCATACAGACTATGTTATTGGTAAATTATATATTATATTATATATTTGAACCTAAAATTTTAGGTTACTATAAATTTGGGAGAAATATAGAAAANATATTTATAATAAATCATACAGACTATGTTATTGGTAAATTATATATTATATTATATATTTGAACCTAAAATTTTAGGTTACTATAAATTTGGGAGAAATATAGAAAATAAAACATGAAAAATATTTCATGTAAAAGAAGACTCAATGAGCTCTGAGTTCCTCCCAGTTCTTGATTCTCTGAACTAATTACTCAGGAAGGAGGTGTGGCAGAGAGGAGCCCCCAACTTGAAGTCAGGAAAATTACATTTGAATCCTACCTCTGGCATGGAGCATTTAGGTAGCCGTTGACAAGTCAAAGAATCGCAGGCTTTCTGAGCTGGAGCTGGCCTCCAGGATCTCCTCATCCAGCCCATTCCTGGGTAAGGATGCCCAGAAATCTGGCATCTCCACATCAAGACCTACAATGAAGCGACGAGCCCCCTCCTCTGAAACCTCTTCCATTTGGGGCTGGTTCTCATCAGCTCTCGGCATTAGCACGTATTCCCTGACATCAAGCCTAAGTTTCCCTCTTTCCAGTTTTCCCCCATTACACCTACTGCAGTCTCGTGGGACGGAGTCAAACTTCCTGCGACATGACTGCTCTGTCAAGAGGCTGACTCGTAGCAATCTCACAGTCCTCCAAAACCCTCTTATCTTGGACGAACTGCTCTCTGGCCACTCCGACTTGGAAAGTTGGTGTTTTGGGCCCAAGCATGAGACCTCATCTTATCCCTACCGAATGTCCCCTCATTGGGTTGGCCCAGCGTCCGACCGTTCCACTTGGAGGTTTTTTAGAGTCCCAGCTTTGGCCTCCGATGTCTTAGCTGGCCCTCCCAGCCTTGGACCCCCTGCATAGGTGACGAGCATCCCATCTGGGACCAAGAACAGACTCCTGGAGCCCTCCGGAGGAGCCCCAATTCCAAGTTGATGGCAATCATTAATGACGACTCTTTAAGGCCAGTCATTTAATTGAAGCCATTCATCAACAATCCTTTATTAAGCCCCTACTGTGTGACTGAAACAGTGTCAAGTACTGGATATACCAAACCAAGAAAACAAAAACAAAATAGCTCCTGCCAACAGATAACGGGGCTTATAGGCATGAAGAAGGACAGAATCCCTGCCCATACGGAGTTTCTCTTCTCCTGGGAGAGATACAAGTACATATATAAACATATACCGCATCTAGCTAAAATAAATAACTACAAAGTCATTAAATAGAAGACAGGAAAGAGGCTGCTTAGAGAATGGAAAAGAGGCTTCAGTCAAAGATGGTGCCTGAGCTGCTTCTGAGAGAGAGAGAGAGAGAGTCAGAGAAGAAGAAGAAGAAGAGAGAGAGAGAGAGAGAGAGAGAGAGAGAGAGAGAGAGAG
>NW_025371309.1:0-7591 GCF_016433145.1 Gracilinanus agilis | reverse complement strand
GAACACTTTCTCATGTGCTTATTGATACTTTTGATTTCTTTACCTGAAAATTGCCTATTCATGTCTCTTGCCCATTTATCAAATGGGGAATGGCTTGATTTTTTATACAATTGGTTTAACTCCTTGTATATTTGAGTAATTAGACCCCTGTCAGAGTTTTTGTTATACAGGTTTTTTTCCCAATTTGTTGTTTCCCTTCTGATTTTGGCTACATTGTTTTTGTTTGTACACAAGCTTTTTAGTTTGATATAATCAAAATCATTTATTTTACATTTTGTAATTTTCTCTAACTCTTGCTTGGTTTTAAATTCTTTCCTTTCCCAGAGATCTGACAAGTAAACTATTCTATGTTTACTTAACTTATTTATAGTTTCCCTCTTTATATTCAAGTCATTCACCCATTCTGAATTTATCTTGGTGTAGGGTGTGAGATGTTGATCTAAACCTAATCTCTCCCATATTGTTTTCCAAATTTCCCAGCAGTTTTTGTCAAATAGTGGATTCATGGCCCAAAAGTTGAGCTCTTTGGGTTTATCATACACTGTCTTGCTGATGCCACTTACCCCAAGTCTATTCCACTGATCCTCCCTTCTGTCTCTTAGCCAGTACCATATTGTTTTGATGACTGCTGCTTTATAGTACAGTTTAATATCTGGTACTGCTAGGCCCACTTCCTACACATTTTTTTTTCATTACTTCCCTTGATATTCTTGATCTTTTGTTATTCCAGATGAACTTTGTTATAGTTTTTCCTAATTGAGTAAAAACGTCTTTTGGTAGTTTGATAGGTATGCCACTAAATAGGTAAATTAATTTCGGTAGGATGGTCATTTGTATTATCTTAGCTTGCCCTATCCATGAGCAATCAATGTTTTTCCAATTGTTTAAATCTAGTTTTAATTGTTTGGAAAGTGTTTTGTAGTTGTTTTTGTATAATTGCTGTTTTTGTTTTGGTCGATAGATTCCTAAGTATTTTATATTGTCTAGGGTGATTTTAAATGGTGTTTCTCTTTCTACTTGCTGCTGTGATGTGTTGGAAATGTATAGAAATGCTGATGATTTATGTGCATTTATTTTGTATCCTGCCACTTTGCTAAAGTTGTTGATTATTTCTACAAGCTTCTTAGTTGATTCTCTAGGATTTTTTAAGTAGACCATCATATCATCTGCAAAGAGTGATAGCTTAGTCTCCTCCTTGCCTATTTTGATACCTTCAATTTCTTTTTCTTCTCTAATTGTTACTGCTAGTGTTTCTAGTGCAATGTTAAATAATAGAGGTGATAATGGGCATCCTTGTTTCACTCCTGTTCTTATTTGAAAGGCTATCCACATTGCATATGATGCTTGTTGATGGTTTTAGGTATATACTGTTTATTATTTTTAAGAAAGGTCCTTCTATTCCTATACTTTCCAGGGTTTTCAATAGGAATGGATGCTGTATATTGTCAAAGGCTTTTTCAGCATCTATTGAGATAATCATGTGATGTTTGTTTGTTAGATTGTTGATATGGTCAATTATGTGGATGGTTTTCCTAATGTTGAACCATCCTTGCATTCCTGTTAGAAATCCCACTTTATCATGGTGGATGATCCTCTTGATCACTTGCTGGAGTCTCTTTGCTAATATTCTATTTAAAATTTTTGCATCTATGTTCATTAGGGAGATTAGTCTGTAGTTTTCTTTCTCTGTTTTTGATCTACCTGGCTTTGGAATCAGTACCATATTTGTGTCATAAAAGGAATTTGGTAGGACTCCTTCTTTGCTTATCTTATCAAATAATTTGTATAGTATTGGGATTAGTTGCTCTTTGAATGTCTGATAGAATTCACTTATGAATCCATCAAGCCCTGGCAATTTTTTCTTAGGGAGTTCCTTGATGGCTTGTTCAATTTCTTTTTCTGATATGGGATTATTTAAGTATTTCATTTCTTCTGCTGTTAATCTAGGCAATTTTAATTTTTGTAAATATTCATCCATATCTCCTAGATTGCTATATTTATTGCCATATAATTGGGCAAAATAGTTTTTAATGATTGCCTTAATTTCCCCTTCATTAGAGGTGAGATCTCCCTTTTCATCTTTGATACTGTCAATTTGATTTTCTTCTTTCCTTTTTTTTATTAGATTGACCAGTACGTTGTCTATTTTATCTGTTTTTTCAAAATACCAGCTTCTAGTCTTATTTATTAATTCAATAGTTCTTTTACTTTTGATTTTATTAATTTCTCCCTTGATTTTTAGTATTTCTAATTTAGTTTTCATTTGGGAATTTTTAATTTGCTCACTTTCTAATTTTTTAAATTGAATGCCCAATGCATTAATCTCTGTCCTCCCTAATTTGTTAATATATGCACTGAAGGATATAAATTTCCCCCTGAGTACTGCCTTGGCTGCATCCCACAGAATTTGGTTGGATGTCTCATCATTGTCATTCTCTTCAATGAAATTGTTGATTGTTTCTATGATTTCTTCTTTGACTAGCTGGTTTTGGAGAATCATATTATTTAATTTCCAATTAGTTTTTGATTTGCCTTTCCAGGTGCACTTACTAATTATTATTTTTATTGGATTATGATCTGAGAAGGTTACGTTTATTCTGCTCTTTTGCATTTGTTTGCAATGTTTCTATGCCCTATTAAATGGTCAATCTTTGTGAATGTACCATGGGCAGCTGAAAAGAAGGTGTATTGCTTTTTGTTCCTATTTATTTTTCTCCACATATTTATTAAATCTAATTTTTCTAGGACTTCATTCATCTCTCTTACCTCTTTCTTATTTATTTTTTGGTTTGATTCATCTAGATCTGAAAGAGGAATATTTAGATCCCCCACTAGTATGGTTTTACTATCTATTCTCTTCTTGAGATCTGCTAGTTTCTCCTTTACGAATCTGGTTGCTATGCCATTTGGTACATACATATTAAGCAATGTTATTTCCTCATTGTCTATACTGCCTTTAATCAGGATGTAATGACCTTCTCTGTCTTTTTTAATCATATCTATTTTTACTTTGGCTTTGTCAGAAATCATAATTGCCACTCCTGCCTTCTTTTTCTCATTTGATGCCCAAAGGATTTTGCTCAAGCCCTTTACCTTAAACCTGTGTATGTCTACCTGCCTCATATGTGTTTCTTGTAGACAATATATGGTAGGATTTTGGTTTCTAATCCACTCTGCTATTTGCTTCTTTTTTATGTGCAAATTCATCCCATTCACATTCAGAGTTATAATTATCAGTTGTGTATTCACCTACATTTTGGTATCCTCTCCTAGTTCTTTCTACCTCTTCTTCTTACACTATTTCCTTTTAAACCAGTGGTTTGCTTTATGCCACTAACCCTTGTCCCCTCCCTTGATTTACTTCCATTTCTACCCCCTCCCTTATTATTCCCCTCTTTTTATTTTTAAGGCCTATTGAATTCCCTCCCCCTTCGTCTCCCCTCCCTTTTTTGACCTCCCCACTCCCCTGCTCCCCTTGGTTTATCCCTTCTGACTTTCTCAGTGGGGTTAGATAGAGTTTTATATCCCAATGGATAAAGTTACTCTTCCCTCTCAGGGTTAATTACACTGAGAGTAAGGTTTAAATATTACCTTTTAATGCTCTCTTCCTCTCCTTCTTATAATAGTATTCATCCCCTCCCCTTCCCATGCCCTCTTTGTGTGTAATAGAATATCCTATTTTTCTTATTCATTCAAGTTTCTCTTAGTGTCCTCTACTATTCACCCCCCTCTTTCCCACCCCCATATCATCTTAGACCATTTAGTATTCCAACCTCTCCCTATGAATAATTCGTCTAATTACTATAATAGTGAATACAGTTCCTTAAAGAGAATTATACATAACATTTCTCCACATAGGAACACCAATAATTAGATCATATTGAAGCCCTTAAAGAGGCAAATTTAAAAAATATGAGTTTTCTTTCTTTCCCCTCTGTTTCTTATTTACCTTTTCATGTTTCTTTTGATTTTTGTGGTTGGATATTGAACTTTCCATTTAGTCCTGGTCTTTTCTGTGGAAATACTTGGAAATCTTCTATCCTGTTGAATGCCCAAACTTTACCCTGGAAGTATATAGTCAGTTTTGATGGGTAGGTGATAATTGGTTGTAGATCCAGTTCTCTTGCCTTTCTAAATATCATATTCCAAGCCTTTCGGTCTTTTAGTGTGGTGGCTGCCAGATCCTGTGTGCTCCTTGATATCTGGATTGTCTCTTCCTGGCTTCCTGTAAAATTTTTTTCTTTTACTTGGAAGCTCTTGAATTTGGCTATTATACTCCTGGGGGTTGTCTTTTCTGGGTCTAGTATAGAGGTTGCTCTATGGATCCTTTCAATGTGTATATTGCCCTCTTGTTGTAGAACTTCAGGGCAATTTTGCTGAGTAATTTCTTTTAGTATGGAGTCCAAATTTGTATTAATTTCTGCTTTTTCAGGAAGACCAATGATTCTCAGATTGTCTCTTCTAGACCTGTTTTCTTGGTCTGTCACTTTCTCATTGAGATATTTCATCTTTCCTTCTATTTTATTTGTCTTTTGACTTTGTTTTATTTATTCTTGCTGTCTTGAGAGATCATTAGCTTCTAATTGCTCAATTCTAGCCTTTAGGGACTGGTTTTTGGCTATAATCTTTTGGTTTTTGGCTATAATCTTTTGGTTTTCCTTTTCACTCTGGTCATTTCTGGTCTTCAATTGACTTGCCTCACTTTCTATTTGTGAAATTCTGCCTTTTAAACTGTTATTTTCTTGCCAGATTTTGGTTTCCAATTTGCTCACCATTTCGTTTGATTTTGGGGCATCTTTCTCCAATTGGGAGGGTCTCTCTTCTAACCTGTTAATTTCCTTTTGAGCTATTTCCCACTTCTCTCCCCATATCTCTTCCGTCTTTCTAATCATCTCAGATTTGAACTCTTCGATAGTTTGTGGCCAGTTTTCATTATTTTGGGAAGGTTTGGATATAATTACTTGTTTGTTCTCCTCTGCTCTTTGCTCGATTGTTTGGATTTTATCTGTGTAAAAGTTGTTGAGTGTTACAGATTTCTTCTTGATGATCTTTCTCTTTTGGGGTTCTTGTCTCTGGCCTGCCATTGCTAGCCCTGTGCCCTCTTAGGTTTATCCTCACACTCAGGGTCCATCTGCGCTCTTTGGGCTCCTGAGGTCTCAGGTCTAGTTCTTCTCAGGGTCAAGCTTCCTGGTGGTCTCCTTGCTTGTTCCTCTGCCTGAGACTTCTTTAACAGTCTCAGGGCACTGCTTCCACAGTTGTGCACTGCCTGTGCTGGGTCCCCACTCAAGGTCTGCGCCTGCTCTCAGAATCAGTGTCAGTGCTTGTGTCCGCGCCTGTACTCTCTGCTCGTCCTTTAGCCTCTTGGGGGTCTTAAGTCTTGCTGTTCTCAGAAGAAGGCCCTGGTGACCCCAAGTAGCTGCCAGGGACTTAATGTGTGCCCCAAACTTGCTCTAACTCTTGTGTGCTGGCTTTGGCACTGTAGGTGGCATGGGGTGGGGGATGGGGTCGCTCAGCTCTCATTTTAGTGAGAGCTCTTTCACCCCTTTATAGCATGGAAATGCTCCAATTCCACGTACCTCCAATGCTGCACCCTGTTTTGGGGTCCCTTCGTACCTCTGGATTTGTTTTTATGTCTTCTTAAGGAGTCCTGTATGTTTCAGTTAGGAGAGGTTAAGCGGCTGCTTTTTACACTTCCGCCATCTTAACCAGGAAGTCAAGCAAAAGGTTTTTGATACTGTTGTGGAGTCCAAATGGAAGACAGATTCCTTATTAATAGTGAAGTTCTCCAGATGCTCTTAATGGTGATATCATGCTGATTGCACTATGCTCTAGATCATTGATTCCCAAAGTGGGCACCACTGCCCCCTGGTGGGTACTGCAGCGATCCAGGGAAGTGGTGATGGTCACAGGTGCATTTGGGGGTGGTGAATAACTGTAAGGGGGCGGTGATAGTATGTGACAGGGGGCTCTAAGTAATATTTTTTCTGAAAAGGTGGCGGTAGGCCAAAAAAGAACCACTGCTCTAGATTGAGATCAGTCACTAAAGAAAGATTAAGTTAGTGACTTACAGAAGCAAAGGAAATGTTTGAAGAATACAGAATTGCCCAAATTTGAAATACTCTTGGGTAGGCAGCCCAGTGAATTCACAGAAAATGCAGATGGACTTTGAGATGAGCCTAGGTTCAATAGGTTGGGAAAAATTGGGAGAAATCGTGAACCACTTTGAATAATTCTTGACTGTTCCCAACCAAAATCAAAACAAAACATCAATTCTAATGTTTTCCTTTTGATTATATATATATATATATATATATATATATANGTGAACCACTTTGAATAATTCTTGACTGTTCCCAACCAAAATCAAAACAAAACATCAATTCTAATGTTTTCCTTTTGATTATATATATATATATATATATATATATATATATATATATATATATATATAGCTATGGATCCCAGAAATCTTAGTTACTTAGAAGTACAGATTGAAACATACCATTCTTCACTTTTATTCATGAATTTTTCTTTAGTGTAAGCAATATGCATCTTGTTTCACAATATGATGAACAGGGAAATGCACGTTATATGATAGTATTCGTACAACCTATATTATATGATCTGCCTTCTCGGAGAGAAAGGAAGAGTGGGAGGAGGGATAAAAGGGATGAGACAGATTTTTGGATAAACATATGTATTATAATTTGTATACACTTATAACAAATCATATATATTATATTATTTTTATATAACATTATATTATGTTATAAAATTGTAACAGAAAAAAAAAGCAGTGCATAGTAGGTGTTGAAAAACAATTGATGATGTCCCAAAGGCAACCAAAAGATGCATAGGCGTGTAGCAACTTGCTACATTTTACTAGTAATGGCTAGTATTGAAATAGTAGCAAAAAGATATCATTCAGAGGAAAGATGATCAGAAGTGGAGGTAGATGGCTGAACAAGGTATATGATTATAATGGAATACTATTGTACCATAAGAAATAATGAACAAAATGATCACCAAAAATTCCTAACAAAACTAGACAGACATGTGAAATGATGCAAAATGAAGTGCATAAAACCAGAACACTGTACATAGTAAAAGCAATAAAGTACAATGATTAGATATGAATGACTTAACTATTATTAGCAATGAAAATATCCAGGACAACTCTAAGAGATTCTTGAAGAAAAAGGCTATTTACCACCATAGAACTGGTAGAGTCTGAATCCAATTTGAAGCAAGTCATTCTTTACTTTGTTATCTCCATGATTTTTTCTTTAGTGTAAGGGACATATATCTTCTTCACAACACAATGAACATGGAAAAATATATATATCTATATTATATGATGACACATGTACAACTTATATCATATTACCTATCATCTTGGGGATGGTAAAAGGGAGGAAGAGAACAATTTGGTTTGCAAAATGTTAGAAAGCAATTATGGAAAATAGCATTGAGGGCGCAGCTAGGTAGCTCAGTGGATTGAGAGTCAGGCCTAGAGACAGGAGGTCCTAGGTTCAAATCTGGCCTCAGAAGAGAGAGAGAGAGAGAGAGAGAGAGAGAGAGAGAGAGAGAG
>NW_025371308.1:2861-3505 GCF_016433145.1 Gracilinanus agilis | reverse complement strand
GGGGAGAGTAATGAATGCTGGAGGGGATGTGGCAAAATTGGGACATTGATGCATTGCTGGTGGAGTTGTGAACTGATCCAGCCATTCTGGCTGGCAATTTGGAATCACGCTCAAAGGGCTATAAAAGAATGCCTGCCCTTTGATCCAGCCATACCATTGTTGAGTTTGTACCCCAAAGAGATCATAGATAAACAGACTTGTACGAAAATATTCATAGCTGCGCTTTTTGTGGTGGCAACAAATTGGAAAAGGAGGGTATGTCCTTCAATTGGGGAATGGCTGAACAAACTGTGGTATATGCGGGTGATGGAATACTATTGTGCTAAAAGGAATAATAAACTGGAGAAGTTCCAGGCGAACTGGAGAGACCTCCGGGAACTGATGCAGAGCGAAAGGAGCAGAGCCAGAAGAACTCTATACATAGAGACTGATATACTGTGGTAAAATTGAATGTAATGGACCTCTGTACCAGCAGCAATACAATGACCCAGGACAATTCTGAGGGATTTATGGTAAAGACGCTACCCACATTCAGAGGAAGGACTGCAGGAGAGGAAACATATAAGAAAAACAACTGCTTGAACGAATGGGTCGGGGTGGACATGACTGAGGGTGTAGACTCGAAACTACCACACCAATGCAAC
>NW_025371308.1:0-2768 GCF_016433145.1 Gracilinanus agilis | reverse complement strand
GAAGGGGAAAGGTGGAGCATGAATCATGTAACCATGTCAAAAATGAATATTAATAAATGTTAAAAAAAAAAGCTAAGTCCAATTCTGTCTCCTTCCTCACCCCAACCCTCAAACAATCTCTATGTTGTCTATCTGCAAAGCCACCTGTCTTGACGTGGCTTAGATATACCACCTCCATGGGTGTAGCTGGATGCCACCACTTCTATTTTCCACATCCTTTATTCCTTCAGTGATTGATGGCAAAAACTTCCACCCTGACTGTTTTACTGAAAGGAGGGTTAGAGCAAAAGTCCTCCCCAGTTACTGTCAGGAGGAAAAACCCACTGATGGCAGGGGAAAAATAAACTTCCCTCCTGCTTGTCAGTGATATTCTCCCCTGGGGCAGAGACTTGTACCTGAGTTCAGTCTTCACTCCCAAGGAACAAACCAACTAAAGTTATCATGAATTCAGTGGCTTCTAAATTAATTCTCATTTTATTCATCAAATCAGCAACAACATTAATTTTTAAATGGTAATATTAGCATCATTTTGTTGAGGGAAGGAATGCTTATTTATTTATTATAATGAATTGTGCTGTGTATTTTTGGAGAGAAATTAAGGTAATAATGGGAATACTTTGTGCCCATGTGGATTCGTGGGCCCTTTGCTTACAAGAACATGGATTTTGGCATCAGAAGACAAAGATTCAAATCCTTGCTCTGGCACATATTGGCTGTATGACTTTGGATAAGTCCCTTTAACACTAATTTCATCTTGAAGATATAGATAATAATACTTTTATCACTCATTTCACAAAGTTGTTTTGAGGAAAATGGTTAGTAAATGCTAAGGCATTGTATAAATATGAATTATTGCTATTATTTGAACATGTCCTGGTAGAACCCCAGTTGTATCTAGAGTTCCAAGCTATTCCTGGCTTTCTTTGTGGGTGAGTATCCCAGACAGGCTTCTGTGGTGTCAGACAGGCTGGAGACTATAAAGTTATCCCTAAATTAGATGTTCCTTGGTCCACATTGGGATTGGAAGAGGACCCAAAGTAATCCAGAGTATGACGACAGCGTTGTGAAGACAGAGTCTGAGTGTCCCAAAAGTGACTGCCACCTAAAATTCGTTTCCACAGTCACTCTAATGTAGTGTTAACTGCATCAACGTTAGAGTTTGGTTTGAATCACAAACTTCCACCTGTACTATCTTAGGTAATTTATTTTACTATTGTAGTCCTCAATTTCCTCATCTCTAAAATGAAAGTGTTGAAATAAGTGACTTCTAACAATGGAGAAACTATGATCCTTTACTTTCTTAAAAAAAAAAAAAAACTTCCTAAATGGCTTGGCCGATTCTACTCTCCCCCACTTGTGTCTGTGTTACACATTAAAACCGGATTCTTTTATTCTGGTGCAAAGATCT
Source organism: Gracilinanus agilis (assembly GCF_016433145.1). Taxonomy (NCBI): domain Eukaryota; kingdom Metazoa; phylum Chordata; class Mammalia; order Didelphimorphia; family Didelphidae; genus Gracilinanus; species Gracilinanus agilis. The sequence continues at coordinate 1,360 of NW_025371308.1, read as the reverse complement.
TTTAGACTGTTACTCAAAATAATTCACTGGCTAATATCATAACTTTCTGCTAACTTTCTAGAAACGCCTTTGATTACCCCAAGCTTTCTACTGAAATAAAGGTCCTTGGAATTAACAGAATAATAGCAATAATAATAATATCCTTCTGGTGATCTTGTAAGGTTCCAAAACATTGAACATTATAATCTCTTAATAATTGACAATGAGGATCACCCAAAAGAAGATGATGGAAAGGCTTATGGTATATAAAAACAGTATACAACATGATATAAACAAATAATTCTGAAAGAAGAAATATTGTTAACTATATCATCAAATAAATATTGTTGGAGGAGAAGAATCACATGGTGAGAAAATAGGACAATCAATAGAAAAAGTTTTTGCTCTGTGGCACTCTGGCATTGTCAATAGAATCTAAGGAAGGCTTGCAGAAGGTTGGTGGATGTTCATTAGTTAATTAATAGGAGGATATAGACAAGGGTTACACAGAACAGAAAGACATGGATGAGTTCTTAAGTTGATCCTGGTAGGAAACATCCTCCAAAAATAAGATCACGAATCATTTGGAGAATTGGGGAAAAAAAGTGGAAATAGAAGGGATAAAACCAAAAAGACCATCAATAAATTTTAAAAAAAGGGAGTGGCCTTGCCTCCTTTTATTTGTATCCCTAGTTCTTACAGTGCCTGGCACAAAGAAAGCAGTTCATAAATTATTTTTCATTTATTCATTAATCTACACATCTATCCATTCATTTATTGAATTCATTCATTGAAACAAGTGGTCATTGAATCCTTAATTAAAATAATAATAATAAGAGTAACTCACTAATCAACAGTTCTATGACTTCTGAGTCTAAGGAAAGGTCTGTTTTTCTCTTTGCATTTTTTAAAGCTCCCTTTTGGACATGAACAGGTCTAAACTCAAAGAGATCACTTGTGGACAGAAAGGAGGCAGAGAGGCTAGACAAGTTAGAAACATAAATGTTAGGCTGATTCCATTTACAAAGTGGATACTGGAAATAGATTCTCTCTACAGGAACTCACAATTCCTGTATATATTTATGTAACTTCTCACCTTGGCAATGTTCTTATTCATGACTCATAATATTCAGGACACTAATAAACATATTAAGAGATAGTGAGCTAACATCCTAGGCAGAATAGAGCACTTTTCACCATTTCCCCTTTGTGAATGATGCTTTAAGAAAATGAACATAGATGAACATCATGACACATTCCCATAATGAGACTGAGCCTGTGAGTAGCTCCTACACTTTCAGACTGAGAAAGTTGGGTAAAGTAGAAAAAGGAAGGAAGGAAGGAAGGAAGGAAGGAAGGAAGGAAGGAAGGAAGGAAGGAA
>NW_025371307.1:0-3626 GCF_016433145.1 Gracilinanus agilis | reverse complement strand
CAGCAATGCAATGACACAGGACAATTCTGAGGGATTTATGGAAAAGATGCTACCCACGTTCAGAGGAAGGACTGCAGGAGAGGAAACATATAAGAAAAACAACTGCTTGAACACATGGGTTGAGGTGGACATGATTGGGGACGTAGTCTGGAAACTACCACACCAATGCAACTATCAACAATTTGGAAATAGGCCTTGATCAAGGACATGTTAAAACCAGTGGAAATGTGCATCGGCCATGGGTGGGGGGAGTGCGGGGGGTGAAGGGGAATTGACAAAACTTTATATGACTTTCACTGTCTCTAATATCCTTAGATGTTCTTTAACCTTTTTCTTTTGTCTACTATGTTCACTCTAATACTCCTACCCCCATTCCTTCTCCAAGGAAATTAATATCTGGAGGTTCTCAGAACAAGATTCACACTCATGGCAGTTTGGCCTCCTGCTAAAGGTTGAAATGGGTTCTGTGCCAACAGAATGAAACCATGTTTAGCCAATGTGAATGAAGTAAATGTTTGTCACACAAGTTTGCTCTCCATGATTCCAAGAGAATTGAAGGGGGGCATTGTTCTAGTTCTCCCAAATATTCCTTGTAAAAAATGCTAATAAAGAGCAGACAAAAAGGTTCAGTGAAAAGTAATCAGTCAGTAGGTTAGTCAACTTTTTAAAAATTAATTTATTTAGAATATTTTTCTATGGTTACGTGATTCATGATATTTCCTACTCCTCTTCCCCCCTCCTGACAAGCAATTCCACATGTAGCATTGTTTTTTAAAATTTATTTTTTTGTAGTCAAACAACTTTTAAAAATTAAACACTGAATACCATGGTGATGAATCTATGGCACATGTGCCAGAGGAGGCATTCAGAGCTTTCTTTGTGGGCACATGTGCTATTGCCCCAGCAGAGAGTTCACCAAAGTTGATGACTAGAAAGCCAGAGGAACTTGGGGCCAGGCTGCTCCTTTCCCCATCTCCTTGGGTGCCTGAGGACATTTCTCACATCACCTGCCCCTCTAAGGTTCATCATCACTGAAATGTAATCCAAGCAGTGTGCTAAACATTGGGGAATGCACAGAAAAGCAAAATCACGGGCTTTGACCTCAAGGATCTTACCTGGTCAGGAGCCAAGATGAAAATAACTGGGGAGAAACAATTTAGATACCATGGTAAATGGGAAGTGATCTCACAAATAAAATACATGTTCCTGTAGGGAACGGGGATAGAGGGGTTGAAACTGGGAAAAGGCCTCTTGTATAAGGTGAGATTCCAGCTGAGTCTGAATGGATACCAGAGAAAATAAGAGGCAAAGGGAAGGAGAGAATTCCAGGCAATAGACCAGGATTCAAATTCCAGTCCTGCCAAAGACTATGGTTATGACCTTGAGCAAGTCACTTGATTTTTCTCAGCCTCAGTTTCTGTAAAATTAGGAGATTGGACTCACTGGCCTTTATATCTGTAATTCTATGATCATATGACTTTCCAGTTGCCCAGCCAGGAAGCGAGCCATATAATTTTTTTATCTTGGCTTGGAAAGCAATAATCATTGCCTCTTCTCATTTGTATAAATCCAATTAGTCCAACATTTGCATTGCTATAGTAAAAATTAAAAAAAAAGAAAAGAATACAGTGTTGGAGAAGGGTTTTGTTTGTTTAATGCTCTCTGTTAAGACTGATTTGTATATTTTCCCAAGTTCATTCCCCAGTGCATCGACACACTTTTGGGGAAAGCTTCCAATTCAAGTCTTTCCAGAGCATAAACATAAAAAGATAATGTTAAAAATCGTTTTAGCTTTCATGGGCAGGTTATTACAAAATCTATCTAAAATTGATGGGCTAGATGATTGAATTACAAAAGAAGAGTTGAAATAGGAGACTGATTTTGTGCAGTCTCAGTTAAAATTTAAGGTCAGTTCATTGGTGCGTGAACAGCAACGTCTGCCGCACAGCAACAAGAGAAAGGCCTATTCCTCCAACTCACTTTGAAGTGTAACTCCAAGCCATGCATTAAATTAACAATATTATCATAAAAACCGGAGTGCTAATTCTGGCCCGGGTAGAAATTTGAAAAAATGGCTTTAGAGAAGCATAAGCCACACATTAACTGAACAAAATATTAACTGGGCTGAGATTGTTAAATCGATTTCAATATCTCAGCCAAGCCATGTTTTATACAAAGATGAATAGACGTGAGCTCCATTTGTGGCTCCGACCCTGAACTTCTAGAGAACCTACTTTTACTAAGCAGCCATAGTTTCACAATCATGTCTTCCAGACATCGTTTGTGATGAATTCACTTCTTGAAATAACAGACTTGGGTTCTCAGATGGGGAGGTGACCCTGCCCTTTTGGATGAGTTGGTTTAAAGCCTCTAATTGTGTCCAGTTGTGTTTCAGATGAGGGAATGAATGTTTTTCATGTGGAAGATCATGGAGGTGCCTTTGATATGGGTGGAAAAATTGGGGTTGGTTTGATTCGTTACATAATTGGTATGCCACATTTTCATTCTGGGAAGCTACTTAATAAAATAAGAACTAATAAAATTATGGCTGTTTAACTGAATCCAAGCTACCCTGCCCAAAATTCCTGAAACACACTAGGGAGTTAATGTTTTTGATCCATTGTGTCTTTTGGGGTCACATCATGTCCTCTCACTCTTCCTATTAAGTTGTATTTTTTTTTCTCTTAGACTGTTTTTCTTCTCATAAAGCTTCTGCCATCACCCTTTTCTGCCATCACCTTTTTTTTTTTAATTTCCAGTACTGCCCATCAGTTTTCTAGTTCTTTGACATGCTAAGTTTGGGTTGCCATTTTCCTTTCTTATCTTTCTAATTTTCCCAGAGCAGAACAATTTTATCACAGGCTTCTTTTTTGCTAAGCTATGCTTAATAGTTGAAGTAGTAGTCATCTTATATTATATTAGATGGAGTTTAGATCAAAGACAAGTCATTATCCTACATTCTGTCCTTTTATATTTAATGCTCTTCTCTCTATGGTGCTAGTAGATTAAATGAGTGCCTTTAGTAATGGAATAAAACAGTAGGCATGCAAGTTCCTTTTCTAAAGGCTCACTGGAAATGTTTTGTGGATATTGGGATTGTTTCATTTTTTATTCTCTTCTCCAACACCTCAAACAGTGAGTTTCTGGCATACGGTAGGTACTTAACAGAGGCTTCATGATTGATGAATCTAATAGCATACAGGATGACAGAAATGATATGTCTGTTGTCCCTATTTTTGGAAATCTTTTCATTTGATACATCTTAGGAATTGTGAGTATTTTACAGGCTAACATTTATCACAAATGGTATTCTTACATTTTTAGGTAGCCTTGTTAAGCCTTGGCAAAAATGAATGGTGGCTGCCATGGTGATGTTCATCATTAATCTCATTCTTCTAATCTGCCTCAATGGAGTTCACTTCAGACGGGTCCTGAAATAACTCACCATCCAGAGATTATTTTGATTGTTGGAATTCTTCTAATTATTCTTTGTTATTATTTTCATCTATATGCATTCATTATTTCCTTTGAACCTCAAAACCACCACTCTGGCTTGTAGGAGCTGGATATATATATGTATGTGTATATATATATGTGTGTGTGTGTGTGTGTGTGTGTGTGTGTGT
>NW_025371306.1:378-11179 GCF_016433145.1 Gracilinanus agilis | reverse complement strand
TGAGTGAGAGCCCTTTTTAGCCTGGAAATGTCTCGATTCCACGTACCTTCCACGCTGTGCCCTGTTGTGGGGTTCCTCCGTTCGTCTGGACTTGTTTTTATGTCCCCTTGAGGAGTTTTGTGTGTTTCGGTCAGGAGAGGTTAAGAGCTGCTTCTTACTCTGCCGCCATCTTAACCCGGAATCATGCATTTACTTTTATATAGTCTATACTTACTCCTGTAAATCTTATATCCTACTCAGGTCTCTAAGATGCTATAGGTGAACTAAGCTAAAAAGGGTCCTAGGAAATGGATATTTTTGTATAGTGGAAAGCTTACAGTTTAACATAAATGAAGATATGTCCAGGAGAGAGACTTTTGCCAGTTACAAAGTGTCAGATACATTTGTTATCGGAGGAAGGAGCATCCAGTTTTCATCATGGGCTCAAAGCATCATAGAATAATAGCTGCAAGGACTCTTGCAGTCCATCTCATCCAATGGACTCATTTGACAGATAAGAAAATGTGTTGTTTTCTTAATAAGCATTACTTTAAACCAAGTAATCACCAGGAAATTACCAAAAATCCATAAGATCATATAGAAGTCTATAAACTTAAAATCATATACCATTTATGTTTTAAAATTTTAACTAACAAAAAGCAACAGAACAACAAAATTGCTGACTTCTATATCTCTAATCTTGCTTTCTTCTGTGAATTTGTGTGGGTATAATTATGTTAAGAAAATCTTAGGAGTTGTGATGGAACTAATTAGAGATTATTGAGATAGTAATTAGGGGATATAAAATCCTAATGGGTAACCTAGATAGAGTAGTGATGCCAAAAGGTCAAGCCCAAATATAGGTGTTACCATAGGAGAAGGTGTGGAATCTCCTTACTCCAATCCCAAAATATCAAACAGTTGAGCAGGGCTAGCAATCTGAATTGAGGAATCAGCTGACTGGGAACACAACAGACCCTTGTTCTTAACTGAAGCCCTAATGAGTTGATAGAGATAGATATATTCCCTTAACTGGCAAGTTAATAGACCTGGGTGTTAGGTCTACCAAGCCTAATTAGTTAATAAACTTGTTCTGACTGCGGATTAAACCTCAAATCTTGATTGAAAGGAATATTAAAAGTAAAACCCTTTCCCTGGCTGTCACAGGACTCTGACAACTGAAGCCTCCCACTGGAACTTTGAGAATCATAGGCAAGTGAAACTGGCTTCTTGAAAGGTGATTTAATTGTTGTAGAGTTTAGGGAAAAGGGAAACTGAGTAGAAGAGGGAAAGTGGGAAATGGGATTTCCTATGTTAATCTAAGTTGATAGCTAGTTGTTGGATCTTCTAATGATGATTATTAATCAAGGATCTTGGTATGGCTGACAGCCTGGCCAGGCCTGGGTGGCCCAGCCCTAGGTCAAGGCTTGACCCCGTCGCTGATGAATTTTCTTTGTGTAGATCTTCTTAATGGTAGTAAGTCAGAGAAATGAGGTTAATGAATACAGTTGGATGAGTCTGTAGTTGAAATTGGTTTGTGAGTAATGAGAGAATTAGCTTTGTCTAAGTCCCTATTCCTCCTTTGCCTGATATCTCCAGACTGACCAAGTGTAGTTCAGGTCTGTTCCTTATATAGGCAATTTCCAACTGCCCCTGGCTCATGCCAGGCTCATGCCAGGCTCATGCCAAGCTCACACCACCTCAGTTTATTCTGCATTCTAAGCAGGTAACTGGCTATCACTCTTGACCCAAAATGGCTGCCATTAAATTTCTTTACAATTACTATGATTAATTTATGATTATTCTAATTCCAGTTGTTTCTTTCTCCATTATGTATCATTTCAGGTAAGTCTTTTCTCTCTCTTTTTCTAATTCTTTTTATTTTTCATTTCTCTTCTTTTTGAACCAGACTTGTGATTTCACTGATATAGAGAAAATTTTCAGAAAAGAAACTCCTTCTACTGAAGTAGATTGACAGATGTTCTTTAATTTATAGTCTTAAAGAATAGTATGGGACTCTGAGAGCTTAAGTGACTTGCTGAGCATCATACAGCCAGGGTATGGACAGCGGTGGGGAGTTGGACCCTGTTCATCCTGACTTCATTTTGCTTTTCCTAAGCCCTGTTGCCTCTTACATAGCCATTTCTTATGTTGCAGTATTTTTCTGTCATTTCTTCTGGTGCAATAAAGTGTGCCACTATCTAGGCAGTCATTCACCAGTCATTTGAGATATGGACTGTTTCCATTTTTATTTTTCATTTAGTATTTTATTTTCCTAATTACATGTAATAACAATTATAAACATGTTTTCCAGAATTATAAGATCCAAAATTGTCTTCCTTCTTCCCTTCCCTCACCCCTTTCTGAGATGGTAAGCAATTCATATGGATTATGCATGTATAGTGATGTAAAACGTATTTCCTTATTAGTCATGTTGTGAGACTATACTTGGATAAATTCAACCCCCCCCCCCAAATAAAACACACACATAAAATAAAGTGAGCATAGTATTCTTTGATATGCATTCAGACTATTTCTCTGGATGTGGGTAGCAGTTTCCATTTTTAGAAGAAAATGTTATGCATAAAGTCATCAAAATATCGTCTAGTTGATCATGAATAATGCCCTTTATGGAAGAGAGATGGTAGAGATGATAATGTTCAGTCTATTTGTGTGACAAGCTGTGGATTACTTATTTTCATGTAGGTACCCCAATAAACCAGCTCTTCATTTCAGAGTATTTATTTTTCAGCATCAAATGATAACCTGGGAGAGACAAAGGCATGTATAATTTGAATCTTTTAGCCTTTTCAAGTGACTTAAGTCATTTCAGCAAGCATTTGTTAGGCACCTACGGTATTCCAGCACTGTGCTAGGCACTAGAGTTGCAAAGAAAGAAATGAAATTATTTCTTTGATCTACAAAGAGGAATCATCATGTTCATTAGATCAGTAAATACAAAACATATAGAAAGTAGCTGTGGTAGGAGGTGGAAGTGACGAGGGGGAAGAGATCACCAATCTCCCATGGGTAGGAGCATTTAAACTGAACTTTGAAGGAAGACTCAGAGAGGTAAGGGCCACTCATACAAAGGAAATGGAAACTTCTGCATGGGAAGTGGGAGGAAAGCCAGCCTGTCTGAAATATGGAGTATAAGAGAGGGAGCAATGTGAACCAGTCTAGAGAGATAGGGTGGACAATTAACTGTAGTTAGAAAATATTTCATTTTATTTCTCTTTCTTGCCTGGAAACAAGCGGGAAAAGAACTTCTTGTTCTCCCCAAAAGACACACTGCTTTGTCTTCTGGCCTGAACCTTTGATAGCTGCCAGAAGGGTAGATGACATGCCAATAACTTTAGGTGAAATGAGGGTTTCATTTCTAATAGGAATCACATGGGAAATCTGCTGTCACACAATACGAACACCAATTCCATGGATGTATCATTTTTGTGTGTAAACGAATGTCTCAAAAGAATGCTTGACAAACAAAAGAAGATGAAGAGGCGATTAGAGACTAGAATTACATCAGATCCAGATGAAAGTGATGGGATTCCTGTGTCACTTTTGAATTCATCTTCCAAGCCTGTTTCCAATATCATGGGACCATAAGCAGGGTATGCTTCAGATGCTGTTCTGGAGGCTGACATTTCCAAGCAACTATGCCTTGAAATGAGGAATAAACTCTTGGCCCTGCTCCTTAGAGATGAGCGGAAGCATCATGGTTAAATGCATCCAGTGTGGAGTTGGCAGGCTAGTGCAGGGGCCAAGACTATTTTGACTCACATTAGTAGTCACCTCATCCAAACTCATTATGATCCTATTGAACAAAATGAATCAATTAAAATAAGTAAAAACCTTGGTATAATAAAAGTCCCAAGAATTGACAAGGTATACTAGATAAAGGATTGGCCCTGGAGTTAGGGGAACTTGGCTGCAAGAACTCTATTTGTGTGATGATGGGCAAGTAACAGCTCAGCATCCCAGAAAACTCTATAGAGCAATTGTTTTGAACTTGAAGTCCATGAAGTTGTTTTTTTGTTTTTTAAATTGAAAACTATTTAAATACAATTGGCTTTCTCTATATGTATATATGTCTGTATATATATATATATGCATATATATATATATATATAATTTTGTTTCATGCACTTTATAACATCAAATTTAAACTAGATTTATAGGCATCATCAGTCTGCCACAGGGGCCAATGACACACCAAAAAGGTTTAGAATCTTGTGGAAGCATAAGCTACAAATGAGTCACTAATTATCAGAGGAGGTATTTATTTATTGTTTTCACTGTGTATGTATGCTGCCTACATTTTCACATACTTGTTAGCTCCCCCATTAGGAGGTAAGTTCATTGTGAATAAGGATTTTTTCCTTCTTTGTACTTATATTCATAGCACCTAGTAAGCACTAAAAAATATGACTGATTAATTAGAGGTAGGAATTTTCCATACCAAGATTCACACATTGATGGAATCCCAGGTCCACCCTGCCCTCTACATACATACCTCACTGTCACATCCAAACATAAAACAAGTGAATAACTTAAAGAAGAAAACCTGTGCCTTTGCCTCACTAAAGCGGTTTCTTAAGCCACATCCAAGTTGCAAAAGAAAATCAAGATGAGGCTCAGTTTTTGCCTTTCATTCTATCCAATTCAACAGATACTTCTTCGGTATTTATGATACTGGTACAAGGCAGAGTTCTAAGATCTGGGCTTGTACAACCAAGAGACAAAACATAAAGAAACCAGGCTTTCCCTCAAGGAGTTTATTATGTTTTATTGGAATAGAATGAAAGTTTACCAAGAATAACATCTTTGCACCAGCTTTGGGAGCTCTGTTTCCTAGTATATGTTGTCATTTAATTTGCCAAGATTAACCAGATGCTTTATCTAATTCAATAGTTCTGACATTTTTGAGCAGGACTCCATATTTTTAATATACATAAAAAGTCACAGATATAATACAATTCACATTATACTAGTTGTACTGTTGATATCATTGATTGAGAAAATATTTAACAAAAAAATTACTTGGAATACAGTATATATTAATGAAATCATATTTAATTCATCTCAACTTCATCTCATATCCAGATCCACTTGGAGAATAGTAATATAGATATATGTAAGACATTTTTACTCCGTCTACCTAAGGTATGTTTGCTTACTTTTATTATGCTACCTCAAGTTGTTTGAGCTAAAGTTTTAAAAAATAATAATAGCTGGCATTTATAGAGTTACTTTAAGATTTGCAATTTGCCTTCATCACAACTCTGGGAAGTAGATGCTCTTATTATCTTTATTTTATTGATAAAGAAATTGAGAGCAGATAGAAATGAAGTGACTTGCCCAGGGTCACACAACTAGAAAGTAAGTGTACAACGATAGATTTGAACTCACAGTTTCCTGAATCCAAGTCCGTTAGTTATCTACTACATCACCTAGCCATCTAGCAATGCTTGGTACACATAGCAGTCCTCTGAGCTTTTACAATAATTATTTGGCTCTCCAGAGATTATATGACCAACAGATTGGAACCACTGTTGTGATTACCTTGATATGGATGGTTTTGTGTTATTTGTCTCAGCTGAAATAGTTGGGCCTTAGAGTGAGACAATGACAGATTCAAATCCAGTTTAGAGACAAAGCAGCATTTATTACACTAAGCTCTAATAATCCAGAGTTTTCTGATGTTTTCTGAGATTTTGCCATATTCAGAACTGTAATATGTTCTTCTCCAAGGATACTTCCATATAACTTTTATACAAAACTCCATTAAATAATATACCTCAAAAATCTTCCCTTTTTTCTCCTGTCACCAATATTTTCTAATTGAAGAAGTGATTGTTTGCATCATTTTTCATATCAGAATATTTTCCTCCTTTGTGGCTTCCCCAGAAAGTCATCTATGGTGATGAAATTTTAAAAAGAAAAAAGAGCCAGCACACAAATGGAGTTGGACATCTGTCAATTACTATATTTATTTATTATTATCTTTCCAGACTTGGATTCCCTATTTAGCTGAGACCTGAAGTATAGCTGCCACTCATGGCCTATCCCACTGCTCATTAGCAGGGGAACTTCAAACTTCTCCATTCTGACTTGGGCTATTTCGACTTTTCTTGGGAAGCCCGGTAGAATCCAGCTCTCCTCAGTTCATTGGACTTAGTGTGGACATCTAATCATCTTTATGTATATTGAAGCTAAGAACTTCCCAGCCTCAGCCTTTCCTAGAAGCAGAAATTCAAGGAAAGTTCCACTGCATCCATATCACCAATTATTTTAAAAGATTAGTGCTTTCTTTAGTGTGGATAATTCTTCCCACAGGAGATATATATATATTGCCTCAGTAGACACATTTGATGACTTGCTTTGACCAGAGAAATTCATCATCAGGTGGCCAATCTTCAGAGGATGAGTATCCAGGATCACAGTTCCTCCAGAGCCTTCAGATGAGGTGGGACCGTGGGTAGCACTTTACTTCTTTGCTGGAATGCTTCCTCAGGAGGAAAGTTGCTTATAAGACACATCCACCATTACAGATACCTACTGAGCCCCTTTAATAATATGAAGCTATGGTGACTTCCTCAGTTTGGGTTTGGTTGCTAAGCCTTCCTTTTCCCTCTTAGATTTGGTTGTCCCATCAACTCTGGATTGATGAGACATAAAAATTAACTCTCTGTGAAGGAAGGAACAAGTACTTATTAAGCATGTATCTACTATGAGAACAAGCATTTATTAAGTGCTGAATCTGAAGTAGTGCTATGCTGTATACTTGACAAATTCTTTTAAAACCCCTATCTTCTGTCTTAAAATCAAAACTGAATTAGTCCCAAGGCAGAAGAATGGTAAGGGATAGACAATGGGGGTTAAGTGACTTATCCAGGCTCACACAGCTAGGAAGTAACTGAGACCAGATTTGAACCCAGGACCTCCTGCCTCTAGGCCTTGCTCTCAATCCACTGAGTCACCCAGCTGCCTCCTAGTACTTGACAAATTTCTATTTCATTTGGTCCTCACCATAACCTTGGATGGTATGATTCTATTATCCCCATTTTACAATTGAAGAAACTGAGGCATGTAGAAGTGGAACAACTTACCTAGGGTCACAGATTTGAACTCACATCTACTTGACTCCAGGCCCAGCTCTTTATCCATTATACTGCCTAACTGCCTCTGCGATCAGGCCTTGTCTCACACCATTTTTCTTCAAGGGGATTCTTGTGACTAATTTCCCCAAATCATCAGCAAACACTGAGCCCATTCTCCCAAATCCACCACTCCCATTCTCCCCAAACACCAAAGTTTATGGATTTGACAGCCCTTTTGAACTTCTCTGGGCTGGTCCTCAAATGACAGATTGTGTGTCTGTTGCCAGGCTCATATTTGAAAACTTTCCAGCTTGGAAAAAGCTGCCAATATTTTTTTTTAAAATTTCACTAGCATAGTTTCAAGAATCCAGGATTACCCCATGCTATATATAATGCACCATCAGAGTAGGACTATAAGGAAGGGTCCTAAAATTGCTTTTAATTAGGTTCGGTTCTAGAATTTTCATGTATTTTGTTTAGTTACAAATGCTTTGCCCTCACAGGGAGGGGAGGGGGGGAAGATATGACTTCTTTCTTTTTTTGTAGACTAGTACCTTGCTTTGTGTTTCTTCTTTTAAAGGTTTTGCTTGATACTTTACTCTTTAACCAGGGACTCTTAATCCTTTTTGACTCAAAGACCCTTTCTATAGTCTGACAGAGCCTATACATTCCTTTGTTTTTTAATACAAAAATAAAATCTAAAGGATTACAAAATAAATAAATTATATTTATAGAGTTTTTGATTTTTTTTTTAAGTTCATGAATCTCAGGGTAAAAACCCCTGTTTCAGTGGAATGTATATACTAGTGTTGTGATTTTTAGATATTCAAGACCAACTGGTACCATTCCTATCACTGACAGTTCTAATCAGGGAAGGTAAGTTGGACTTTGGCCCAGGAGATACCAGTAACTCAGGGTCAGCAAACATTAGGTACCTACTATGTGCCAGACACTGTGCTAAGTACTGGAGATACAAATAGAGGTAAAAGGCACAGTGTAATGAGGGGACAATGTAAAAACAATTATGTTCAAACTATATTCAGGATTAATTGGAAATATTCAAAAGGAAAACATCAGATTTTTTTCATATTTCAGAGAGAATTAAGAAAAGGTTTCCTTTAGAAAGTAGAATTTTAGCAGGCACTTGAAGAAAGTTGGGAAGCCAAGAGGCAGAAATAAAAAGGGACAATATCCAGGCATGAGGGACAGTCAGTGAAAATGCATGGAGTTCAAGGATGAAGTATCCTTCAAGGAACAGCAAGAAGGCCAGTGTTATTGGAATGAAGGGTACCTGGGGGGTTGTGAAATATAAGAAAACTGGAAAGGAGTGAACAGGTTATAAGGGGCTATGAATGCCAGACAGCATTTTATATTTGATACTGGAGGCAATGAGGAGCCACAAGAGTTTACTGGGTAGAGGAGTGACATAGCCCATACATAGCAGGGAGATCAAATAGTAGGCTAGCATATTAGTGTACATATGAGATGATTAGGGCCTACACTAGGTGGAGGTCATATCAAATTAGTTCCTCAAACTTGCTAAGAATGGTCTAAGGACATAGTAATTATTTGCCATTCAACCATCTTAGGGGTCCTATTTTTCTCATTATTTTTAAAGATAGGATCCTTGCCTGATAAACATGGACTTTTAGAGCTGAAAAGGACTTTAGAAACTCCTAGTCCACCCCTTTTCTTTGGACTAGAAAACTTATGTTTATAGAAATCGAATGATTCTCCAACACAGTTAGTAGTGACAAAGCCAGGACTGACATGTTGCATTGTTGTTGGTTTTTTTTTTTCCTTCAGAGCTACTCTTTCATTCCTTGAACCACATAAAATTGCCCTAACCAACTTCGCTTTGCAAAAATGTTGAAATCCACTTATAAATTCTTACTCTATAGATGGAATTCCCGACCAATCCCCCAAAGCCAGAATCCAGTCCAGCTAAGCCATGGTATCAAGTTTGGATCTTTCTCCTTCACTTGGGTTGTTAAAGAGCAAAGAAAGGGGCTATGAATTTTATATAAAGGAGGTAGACCTTTTAAATGGAAAAAAAAAGAGTATCTCACCAAACTTCCTAGTTTCACACTACTATTCATCGGCTTACCCCTAAGCTGGTAGTCTCAGAGCTTCCATGGGTTCTTCCTTCTCTTCTCTATTTCCCTCCCTTTTCCAAACAATTACCATATTTCATCCACTCTTTGTTTTTCATATTCATCTCTTCATGTCCACTCCATTTGACACTGCCTGGTTTAGGACCTTATCATCTCTTTCTTAGACTACTACAAATATGTCTAATTGATCTTCTTGCCCACATAATTTCTCCTCTTTCCAAGCTATCTCCCAAAAAGCTACCAAAATGATTTCTCTTAGTTCTATGCCCAACTATGTCCTTCAAAGCTCTATTATGATCTGCCTCCTCCATAAAGTTCACCTTGATACTAAATTCCAGTTCTCATCTTTTTGTAAGTCCTCTGAAGGTAATAACTAGGGTTATTGGGAGAATTAAATGAGATAATATGTGTAAACAGTTTGCAAACCTGAAGCTGTATTTGTGCCAGTTTCTGTCTCTTCTTCCTCCTTCAACTCCTCATCTTCCTCTTCCTCCTACTCCTCCTTTCTCTCTTCATTCTGCTCTTCCTCTTCCTTCTCTTCTGCTCAATCAGGTTAGACTTGACTCCAGCTTTATCTCTAGCAACACATTTCAATACATTTTATTTTTGTTTTTGTATCCCCACTACCTAGAACAGAGTCTTTTAAAATGGTGAATTATTTTTTTAACATTTATTAATATTCATTTTTAACATGGTTACATGATTCACGCTCCTACTTTCCCCTTCACCCCCCCGCACCCCCCCACCCATGCCGACGCACATTTCCACTGGTTTTATCATGTGTCCTTGATCAAGACCTATTTACAAATTGTTGATAGTTGCATTGGTGTGGTAGTTTCGAGTCTACATCCCCAATCATTTCTACCCCAACCCATGCGTTCAAGGAGTTGTTTTTCTTATATGTTTCCTCTCTTGCAGTCCTTCCTCTGAATGTGGGTAGCGATCTTTACCATAAATCCCTCAGAGCTGTCCTGGGTCATTGCATTGCTGCTAGTACAGGAGTCCATTACATTCCAATTTACCATAGTAAATCAGTCTCTGTGTACAATGTTCTTCTGGCTCTGCTCCTCTCACTCTGCATCAATTCCTGGAGGTCTTTCCAGTTCACCTGGAAGTCCTCCAGTTTATTATCCCTTTGAGCACAATAGTATTCCATCACCAGCATATACCACAATTTGTTCAGCCATTCCCCAATTGAAGGGCATACCCTCATTTTCCAGTTTTTTGCCACCACAAAAAGTGCAGCTATAAATATTTTCGTACAAGTCTTTTTATCTATGATCTCTTTGGGGTACAAACACAACAATGGTATGGCTGGATCAAAGGGCAGGCATTGTTTTATAGCCCTTTGAGCATAGCTCCAAATAGCCACCCAGAATGGTTGGATCAGTTCACAACTCCACCAGCAATGCATTAATGTCCCAATTTTGCCACATCCCCACCAACATTCATTACTCTCCCCTTCTTTCATTTTAGCCAATCTGCTAGGTGTGAGGTGATACCTCAGAGTTGTTTTGATTTGCATTTCTCTAATTATTAGAGATTTAGAACACTTTCTCATGTGCTTATTGATACTTTTGATTTCTTTACCTGAGAATTGCCTAT
>NW_025371306.1:0-316 GCF_016433145.1 Gracilinanus agilis | reverse complement strand
CATTGTTTTTGTTTGTACAAAAGCTTTTTAGTTTAATATAATCACAACCATTTAATTTACATTTTGTAATTTTCTCTAACTCTTACTTGGTTTTAAAATCTTTCCTTTCCCAGAGATCTGACAAGTATACTATTCTGTGTTCACTTAACTTATTTATAGTTTCCCTCTATATATTCAAGTCATTCACCCATTCTGAATTTATCTTGGTGTGAGGTATGAGATGCTGATTTAAACCTAATCTCTCCCATATTGTTTTCCAAATTTCCCAGCAGTTTTTGTCAAATAGTGGATTCATGTCCCAAAAGTTGGGCTCTTT
>NW_025371305.1:0-6724 GCF_016433145.1 Gracilinanus agilis | reverse complement strand
TCCCCTGTCTCTCTCTCTCTCTCTCTCTCTCTCTCTCTCTCTCTCTCTGTCCTTGTTCTGCCTACTTACCCAAGACCATACAGGTGGTAAAGAGCTGAGGAGGAACTTGAACCTGAATCTTAGGACTCCAAATCCATCGGCCTCCCCATGGCAGCACTGTGACTGTTCAGGTAGTCAGGACAAGAGATGAATGGATTTATGTTTGAAAAGGATTACAGTGTAAACAGCGCTTGCTTTCTGGAAGGTCCACTGTTCGCAGTTCTTACTAAATGAATAGCTATTCTTGTCCATTTTCTTGTACTGGGAAGCAGGAAGATTAAGCCAAGTGACAGGCTAAGTAAATAAACATTAGGAGGTCTAATTAAAATGTCAGTGAGGACTGAGTGACTTTAGAAGAAAAGCCGTAGCACTTAGCTTAAGCTCTGCAGAGCAACATTTCCCAGACTAATCTGGCTTTGGGACCTTTTTAGACCTCAGATACATTAATGGGTCCCATGAATGTTGGATCAAGGGCGAGGACAGTAAGGACGAGGGCCAGAAGAAAACAAGTCCGGGGAATTTGGGAGTACAGAAGATGAAATTTAGTTATTTTTAATTTTTAAGAACCTCCATAGTACGTACACACACACACACACACACACACACACACACACACACACACACACANTCCATAGTACACACACACACACACACACACACACACACACACACACACACACACACACACCTTGTATTTACTATTCAGCAGGGAAATATCCCCAGTGTCAGCCTATTCTCACAGACTTCCTTTTCCCATAGCCTGGACCATGAAGGCTATGGAACTCCTGGGGTAGACACAACCGGGGAAGCTGGGTTTCTCCACGAGAAGAAATGTTCCCATTAGACATCCTTAAGTGAAACCCAATCCACGGCGTTTTGACCCAGATTGAGATTTATTCAGTGGGAACTTGTCCCTAAAGAATGGGTTATGGCCTTGGAGTCCGCCATCATAAGGATCTTTGAGGTGAGCGAGTGTCATTGTAGCCATCACGAGTCTGATTCAGCCACAAATTCAACTCAAGTTGAGTCACTGAGCCAGTCAACAAACATTTACCAAGTTCCTGCTCTGTGCCAGGCATTCTGGGAAGCTTAGCTAAACATAGGAGAAAGACAAAAACAGGGTCCTGCTCTCTAAGATCTCACAAACTAACAGGGGAGAAGCTTTGGAAAGAGCCATGGCCAAAGAAGAAACAAACAGGATAAATCGGACATAATCTCAGAGGCGAGGCATTGAGGACAATGGGAAAAACTTCTTGTGGAAGATGGGTCTTTAGCTGAGACTTGAAAAGAGCCCCGGGAAGCCACGAGGAAGAGATGAGCAGGAAGATTGTTCCAGGCCTGAGGGACAGGCAGAGAGAGTGGACCAAGGCAGGAGATGAGCTGTCGTGTTGGAAGAACATAGCGAAGGAGACTGTTAACGACATCACAGAGTATGTGGAAGAGATTCAATTGGAAGAAGACCAGAAAGGTAGGAAGGGGCCAGGCTAGGAAAGACTTGACAAGCCAAAGAGAAACGTACTCTTGCTATGAATATTCCACAGATTTGTAGACTGATCAAGCTAAACATTAAGGTTCTATATAAATCAGAGAGATTCATATTTCTATTAGTGTCTTGCTATTTTATTCCATGATAAAATTGTGGCCTGTTTTCTGCTCATGAAATCTGAAAGCAAAGATAATTTTATATACTTCAAAGAAGTGATAGTCTTGGACTTCCCCCACTGCTTTCGCTCTGTTAGATCATCCCAATGTATTGAACCCACATGTGGATTTATGTTTTTTCAGTGAACTTTATTTGACTGAAGAACTCTCCCCACATGAATTCTTTCTGTTACTTATTGAAAGATGGGATGCTCTCCAATTTTTTTTCAAGTCCCAACCTTGGATCCCTTTGGACATCCAATGTAGTATTAATTTGGGTCTGGGGCTCATCTTCTTTGTGTGCTTTTGAGCAGCAGTTCATATCCATGTCCCACTCTGGGGCTTGGAATCCCTGGGAAAAATAGAGCTATATGGATGATCATTGGCCCATTGTTCAGATAACTGTATTAAGAAATAAATTGAGGAAAGAGTTAGTAAAAGTCACCCATCTATACAGTAAAAGGCAGAGTCAGGACATGAGCAGAGGCCATAGATCAGTAGAACTGGATTGGAATGACACCAAGATGGAGAGTATGGGGGAAGAGGAAGCAGAACGAGCTTGGATGATTAATGTAATAAATCAATGGTACCAGGAAACACAATAGCAACCATAATAGCCCACATTTATATGTAGCTTTTAGGTTTCCAAAGGATATTACATGAATTTTCTCAATTGATCCTCATGATAAATCTATAAGGAAAGTGCCATCATTGAAGTTGAGGTTAAATTACTTGCCCAAAGGTCACACAGCTAGTAAGTATCTGAGGCAGAAATTGAACTCAGCTCTTCCTGACTCTGAATCTAGCTCTCCATCTCACTGGGTCAAGGCAGATCAAAAGGAGGATGGGAATTGAGCAAAGGGCAGAGTGGCAGCTAACAGGGACATCAGGACTTCATGGCACAGGGCTGTGTTGGGAGTCCTGGGTCTACCATTTACTCTTTTTTTCTTCAAGTTTTTATTTTGAATATTTTTCCCATAGTTACATATTTCATGTTCTTTCCTTCTCCCCCAAACTTCCCTAATCCCCCTTAGCCAACACACAATTCCACCGGGTTTTATACACATCATTGATCAAGACCTAATCCCATATTATTGATAGTTGGACTAGAGTTATCGTTTAGTGTCTACATCCCCAATACTATCCCCATCAGCCCATGTGTTCAAGCACTTGTTTATCTTCTGTATTTCTCCTCCCACGGTTCTTCCTCTGAATGTGCCACTTACTCTTAATAGGACTTTGCATAAGTCACATTACCTCTCTGGGTTGATGTGGCTGTACTCATTTTCCAGGACACAGTCCTAGTTTTCTACACTGGGGAATGTAGGGGGGAATCTGTCAGGAAACCAAGACTCTTCAACCTCTGGAGTCATCAAAGTGGTAAGAGGAGGAAGACGGGTATATCAGAGTATGAAATACATCCAGACACCTACAGGCTGATCTCCGCAGGCTGTCTGGGTCATGCTTCCCACCTCTTAAAAAATGATCAGGACAATCAATGGCTGTCATGGCACCTCATCCACTTGGAGCCCAGTGATCTTTGGCCAAATGCAGCCTTGCAGTATCGTGCTAGCAGTTGTTCACTCACATGGAATAAAAAGTCCCAATATTCCATTCCATTTGGGACAATGGTCCAAAAGAACCTGATAATGTTTTTTTTAGATTCTTCACTGAAATAGAGACTCTAGCTTCCTCTCTGCTGTGGACTGGGGAAACGCCCTTCCTATTCCTTAATACATTTCCATCTTACAGATTTCCTCCATAAACCTTTTACAGGCAGTATGACCGAGTAAGGAAAGACTCTGGGGATTGTCAGATTGCTTTCAGTTGGATTTTCATGGAAGCCTCAGAGGTCTGTAGTACAAAGAAGCTGCGATAATCAGATCAACGACATCCTTTCACAAAGCTATTCTACAGGTTCCCGTACCATGAGAGCAAAGCCAAACCCTTTCTGTGAATTTGGACAGTATTTACTTAATTTTAAAAATAGTCATATTGTTGCCTTTTTCTTTTACAATAAAGGCATTTTCCTTTAATATCTACTCAGCCATTATTCAACCTTTCCTTACAACATCACCTCTGAAAATTAGGCAAAGCCCTCTGACATAATAACCATGTCCAACAGTGTAGCCCATGTCCACCTCTGTAGGAAGAGAAAGGAGGTATGTGACTCAGTAATCTCTCTAGGATCAATGCTCTTCATTACAATATACACACTCATTGATTTAGATATCATTTAACCCAGACTCCTTTTTTAAGATGAGGAACTGAAGCCCAGAGCCATGGAAATGACTCCAGATTTAACAGGTCCTCCTCCTGTGTATCCTCCTGCCTTTCAACACAGTCCATTGCCTACTTAGAGATGAAACTTTTTCCAGTACATGTACAGCACACTCTTGTGGATAGTGTTGACTATAGATTCAAGTGTTCAAGTCCTGCCTCTGACACATACTGGCTTTATGACCCTGGACAAGTAATTTCATTTTTCTGTGCCCTCAGCTATGCTCTTAATACTGTAAGTTACAGAGAATGCTCTGGTAAAGGGGACTGGATCACCTGGGAGTACCTTTGACCTATGATATCACAAGTCAAGTCATTAAATACTTATTAAGTAAATACTATGTTCTAGTTACTGTGTAAAGTCACTAGAATATAGGCAAAAATAGAGCATCCCTGCCCTCAAGGAGATTAGCATGCCTTGGGAGGGATGATATTATGGTTGGTCTGGGCCTCCTCCTTAACGTGGAGGTGCTATGAAGAAGTGGGCCATGGGAAGAACAGGTTCAGGAATGGTGGACACTTGCAATGAGAGAAGAAGGCAAAGGCAGCGATGAGCTTCCGTGGATTTTCTATCATAAGGACATGATAGATAAGGGCTTGTGGAGACAAGGCAGCAGCACAGTCTGGGGAAATCCCAGCCCTGTGTTTAACACTATCATCGTTATTGTGGATATTCTCCTGGTGCCACTTCCTTCACTCTCCATCAGTTCATAGAAGTCTTCATGTTGTTTCTCAGTTCCTCATCCTCTTGCTTGTTTTCAAGACTTGTTGCATTGCATTCACATGTCACAATTGTTCAGCCATCCTCCTTCTTAAGAGTATTTATTTTGTTTGCACTTGCGTTGCTACCTCCAGAGACTTCTACTGAGAATATTTTGTACACTGGAACTTTCTTCCTGCCATGGACTTCCTTGGGACATGTACCCAGCCATGGCATCTTAAGATCAAAGGGTAAGAGTAATTCGATGGTTTTGAATAGTTAAAGAGAAGAAAAGTAGTTGATGAAATGATTTGAATTCAAGCTGTAAAACTGGTTTCAGGTAAATTCAAGGATTGAATTATTTAAATACTAAAAAATCAAATTTACCACTAAGGATTTCTTCAGAATGAGTGGCAAGACAGTAACCTTCACAAGTGATAACAGGAATACTATAGGAGTGGAGATGTCTTCTTGAGTTTCCCTTGGTGATTAGAAGTCCCCAAAGTGCCACCCAATGGACTTTTTCTTCCACACCACACCTTGACTCTTTCCTCCTTTTCTCTCTTCCTCATCAAAGGGTACATTATAGAGATTTGCAAGGAACTCCTCCTCTCTGGGGCTGATTCACTATGGAATTCATAGGTAAGTTGATGAGGCAACCCCTGGATCAAACCAATTCAATTGCTGGGAAGTCTGAACTCTTCACATCTTTGAAGGGCTCCCATGTTTCTTTGGAGGAATCTGAATGGTGGAATCATACTAAATGGGCAGTGATTTGATCTATGGCAGATCTTCACTTTGGTGATATGGGCGGTATGTGGGGGGAACATGATCAGTGTTATAGACCCAGTGGATTTTGGGCTTCAGGGAGACAGTCTCCTGTTCCAATGTCCCAATGGCTCTGAGATCTCCTTAGGGTAGATGATCCCTCCACCAGTGTTGATTGCAGCCCTGTGCAATTCTTGCCCATACAGAAGACCTGTCAAGAGGCCCACCCAATGTGCTGGGAACTTCCTATAACTCTCATGATATTGTAAGGATACCAGTTGGGCATTCTCATTCCATAAAATATCCTCTCTTTATTATCTTTCACAACACTGGGGCATAGATCTTCAGATACGCAATGTTCAGACACTAGTGCATTCCATTTGACTGGCAGCCTACATTACAAAAATGAAGAAATGGTGGTATTTACAGGATTGCCTTGTATTTTGGAGAGGAGCTGAGGTTGTAAGAAAATGAGAGTGATCATTAAGGAGTGTGTGCATACTCTCCTTTGCCCAAATCTTGGAAACACCTGTGGAATGGAAAGCCTGTGCTTACTCTAAAGATACCCAGAGTCTACTCTTTACATGGCAAATTATAACGGACAAGGATGTGACTGAGATGCCCATGAGGCCTTTACAGTTCAACCCTAGGAAAATTTCAATGACCGAAATTAATTATAACATGCCCAGAAGGGACCTTAGAGATGATTAAGTTAAAATACCAATTTTACATATGTAACATATAATTACCTCAACACTAGATAATGTACAATTTTATCTTTTTTTTTTTTCAAGGAAACTGAGGTCCGAAGAGATGAAGTGGCTGGTGAAAGGTAGAAGATTTAGAGGAAGAGTTCAGGCTTGGAACTACAAATCTGGGATTGAGCTTGTTGGGTGATATACCTTGCCTGTAGCTGTGTTGAATATTGGTTTAGGGTCTCTCTAAGGTAATTTTAAAAATAATTCCCATCTTTATTTTTCTCTTCGTCCCTTCCTTCCTTCTTTCTTTTTCAGTTCTCACTTCAACTTTCTAAAGTTAATTGATTTACAGGGTAGTAGATGATCTGTCTTAGTAGGAGTTTCCATGCTTGGAGTTTCTCACATTAAAAAAAAAACAACAAAAAAAAAACAACTGCTCCCATTTTCCTCAGGAACAGATTTACTGTCCTTCCCTTTCTTTCTTTCCCTTCCTCTCTCTCTTCCATCCTCCCTCCCTCTGCCTTTCCTTCCTTCCTTCCTTCCTTCCTTCCTTCCTTCCTTCCTTCCTTCCTTCCTTCCTTCCTTCCTTCCTTCCTTT
>NW_025371304.1:0-5369 GCF_016433145.1 Gracilinanus agilis | reverse complement strand
CCACTATACATACCATGTAATCCTGAGGAATCACAAGAGTCTAAACCTGAAAATAATGACATTGAGAACTAAAGGATGGGGAAGGGCAACTCATGCTAAAAGAAGACAGCGAGTACAGTGATATGATAACAAGAGCTAAAATTTGTTGATCTATTATTCATTTACTTATCTCTTTGTACATGTATGGGTCCAAACTTGTGATTTTATCTATTTAGGGAACACCTAGTGTGGAAACTGGGCCACTAGGGAGTGCAGTCGAGTGCCTGATCTGGCATCAGAAAGACCAGAGTTCAAATTTGACCTCAGACACTTACTAGCTGTGTGACCCTGGGCAAGTCACTTGACCCTGTTGGCCTCAGTTTTCTCTTCTTTAACATGATCTGGAAAAGGGAATGGCAAACCACTCCAATTATCTTTACCAAGAAAATTCCAGATGGGATCATGAAGAGTTGGACATGACTGAAAATGACTGAAAATGACTGTAGACACATCCATCGATGCCGATTGGTAACTCAGGTGGGGCACATAGAGAATTGCCTTGGGGATGTAGAGATGAAGAGTTTGAGGGGAAGAGACAGAGGCATGACTTGAACCCAAGTCCTTCCAGACTTCAAAGCCCAATTCAATTCCCATGAGATGACACCACTTCTTAGCTATTCAGATGGTTCCGTAAGGTTTGCAAAGCTCTTTACATACATTATTATCTCATTTGATCGTCAGGTAGGAGAAACCCATGAAGTAGTTGTTTCAAGTATTATAATTCTCATTTAGCAAATGAGGAAATTTAAGTGACTGGCACACAATGAGTAAGCATGAGGCAGAAATTGTACCAGATTTCTTCGGACTCTTAAATCTTGAATACTTCCCACTGTAGCGCGCGGCTTCTCAGGAGCATCTTAATTCTGTCTATTCAGTAAGTGACATAAAGCTATTTTTAATGACTCAGTTCATGCTATTATTGAGTTCAGTTCCTGTTTATCCAAAAGGTGTCAAGTTAAGTATTCATATTTAATTTGTTTAATCAGTCAATCAACAAATCTAAGCTAATTAAGCACCTAGAATGTTTGGTAGACACCATACGAGGTGCTGGAGAAGGAGAGACAAAAATCCGAGTCCTGCGCTTGGGGAATCTTATATTCAAAGCTAAATAATCGACATGATAAATAGGGGCAGAGACTAGACTTGGGATTTCATTCATTTTCCCAGATGAGAAAATTTTCTACCAAAGCAAGTCTATACCTTCTAAGCAACTGAGTTCTTAGAGAGTCACCCAGAGCTCAAACAGAAATAGGGCCACTAACATAAAGATCCCGGTAGGCTGCAGATTGGCTTAGAAAGCCACACACGCTTATATGTTTCTTTTTTTGTTAATATACCAACCCATTAAAATCTGATAGGAACCACATTTTCATCTGGATTAGGCCACACTCAGGAGTGTTGTGGGCTGTGTGCAGCTCACTAGTCTCCAAGGTCCCATAGTCAGTAGATGTCAAAAGCAAGACTAGAACCCAGGTCTTCCTGGCTCCAACGTCAGTTCTCTCTGTACTGCATCCTATTGCCTTTACGTAATACCTCCATACAAGATAATTTTGGGAAGATCCAAGTAGCTTGGGGGAGAAGACTCATGCAAATCTAGTGTTTGAATTTAAAATGTTTATAAATGTTTTCTTACACATTATTGGGTTTTATTTTTATTTATTTTATTTTTTAAACCCTTAACTTCAGTGTATTGGCTCCTAGGTGGAAGAGTGGTAAGGGTGGGCAATGGGGGTCAAGTGACATGCCCAGAGTCACACAGCTGGGAAGTGTCTGAGGTCAGATTTGAACCCAGGACCTCCCACCTCTAGGCTTGACTCTCAATCCACTGAGCTACCCAGCTGCCCCCCATTATTGGGTTAAAAAAAAAAGAACTAGAAGAGATGCTCTTGGTACAAAAAAGTATGTTGAATGTGATTTTAAATCCTTTTTGTGATCCAGAAGGCATGGAAGAGTCTTGTAAAATCTCAGAATCAGTAATATATTGAGATCCATGTCATTACCTGGTAATGTTGTTTTTTGGGTTCAGGGAGTTTCTTTGCTGCCCAGATTCTATATAGATAAAGCTAAGTTGCTCCCTAAAAGTAGATATTGTGAGTGATCTATCAATAAGGAGAACACAGGACCTTGGAAATGGGTTCCATTCTAGGAGAAAAGAACAGGAAAAGACTTTCTTATATGGCTCCCATTAATGATGTAGTATATTTCACTGTATTTTAGTGGGGGTCAGAAGATGGAGAGAGAGAGAGAGAGAGAGAGAGAGAGAGAGAGAGAGAGAGAGAGNTCAGAAGATGGAGAGAGAGAGAGAGAGAGAGAGAGAGAGAGAGAGAGAGAGAGAGAGACAGAGAGACTGACTGGTTCTGATAACTGATGGAACAGGCTGCTTTTTCATGGAATTCATTAGAATGCAGATCCTTCATAAATAGCTAAGCCAGTCTCATTTCGGAAAGGGCAGGAAGGGCATCGTTATTGCATCAGGCATATGCAGTGATCCTATGGCCCAGACCCTGATGATGGGGCTCTAGTGTAGACCTGAGGAAAGCCAATCAGCTTTCTTCTCAAGCAATAGCTAGCTTTATGGAATTGAACAAAGAAATGGGATATTTGCCATAAGACCAGGTTTGGCAGAGAACTGGAGATTTCCAAAGACCTTGAGATCTCATCTGTGTCTCTTGTTCTGTGTTCTGTTTGGTAAATAATGTAATCATTTGGAGGCTTTCCAAGCAATTAACAGTCCCACTGATAAGGCAGGGCCGTATTGTTGCAGAAAGGCTTGTAGGGAGCTCAACAGTACTCCTGAAAATAGGCAGCTTTGTCCCACGAGAAGAGACAGTTCTTTGGGATTCCCAAGTCATTGTAACTCAATTTGGACATGCTAGCAGTCTGATGTAACACCATATTTAACCCTTACCTTCCATCTTGGAGTCAATACTGTGTATTGGTTCCAAGGTAGAAGAGTGGTAAGGGTAGGCAATGGGGGTCAAGTGACTTGTCCAGGGTCACACAGCTGGGAAATGTCTGAGTCCAGATTTGAACCTAGGACCTCCTGTCTCTAGCCCTGGCTCTCAATCCACTGAGCTACCCAGCTGCCCCCTGATTTATCATCATATTACAATCTTGCATACATCTACAATCATTTAATCCAATAATAGGTTTAATTAGATTGATTTTTCCCAAACTAGTTTTTAAAAGAAATCTGCATTTTTGCAAGCCCCAACGCCTCAAAGTTGTTTGTTGATCTTCTACTACTTTTTTTTAAACCTTACCTTCTCTCTTAGAATCAATACTGAGTATTGGCTCCAAGGCAGAAGAGCAAGGTAATTGGGGGTTAAGTGACTTGCCCAGGACCACACAACTAGGAATCTTCTATTCCTTATGATAGAGATAGGAAGTAGAATAATAATTTCATTGGTATAGAGGACTCCAGTTGAGGAAACTTCTTCCCCAGGTAGGTCAGCAATCTCTCTGAAACTTACAGTCGTTGAGAGTCGCTTTGGGCACTAAGGGGTTAGCTAACTTGCTCAAGGTCACACATCCAAAAAGGATCAAAAGGTGAGATTTGAACTCCAGTTTTAGGAAAGCCTTGAATCTGTGAAGAGGTAGGCGTAGAGAGATGGACTGGAAACCCGAGTACTCACTCCAGGTATGGTGGCCAGCAGGGAAAAGCCAGGTCTCTATTTTGGCTAGAGTGGGCAGTCAATGTGTCAAAGGGACTGATGGGAATTAAGGCTGGACAGGGAGGGGAGAGTCTGCTTCTGAAAGGCCACACAAGCCAGCTTGAGGAATGATGAGAAACAAAACTTGAGATTTAGCCCAAAAGCCAAAGAGAACCTGCCAAGAGCTAGAAACTCACTTCCCTTCAAATCAACAATTAGTCAACAATAATAAGAATATCTACATATCTGGCCTTTGAAGGTCTACAACATACTTTACAATTATTATCTCATTTGCTCATCACAACCACCTTGGCAAGTAAGTGCCCTACTTTAATGAATCCCTATTTTACAGAGGAAGAAGGGAGGTTAAGTGACTTGCCTGCCCTTTGTCACACAGTACTAAGTGTGACATAGATGAGACTGTGTCTGTGGCTGGATTTGAAATCGGCACCTCTCAACCCCAGATCCTGGGTTCTCTCCCCTGTGCCCCCCTAGCTGTCCAAATAATGCCTATTAGATACAATGTGCTAGTAATACAGTGACAAATTAGGGGGGAAAAAAAGTAAATTCTATTCTAGCGGCTAAGTGGCACAATGGATAGAGAGCCAGGCTTGGAGTCAGACAAACTCATCTTGAGTTTAAATCTTGTCTCAGACCCTTCCTAGCTATATGACCCTGGACAAGTCACTTCACCCTGCTGACCTCAGTTTCCTCATCTATAAAATGAGCTTGAGAAGGAAATTGCAAACCATTCCAGTATCTGCCAAGATAAACCCCAAATGTGGTCATGAATATGATTGAAAAACAACAGAACTATAACAGTCTTCTCTTACTTATCCTGTATTCATGAACAATAGAGAATCTCAAAATAATATCTAATTCCAAACCACATTTCTCCTTGGCTTTGGAAGGCATTGCACTATTGGGGGCAGCAAGTAGGATCATTCCTTGGACATGCTAAAGCTCACAATATCCTACATCTAAGTCGAGAAGGGACTTTGATGGTCATCTAATCAACCCCCTCATTTTATAGATGAGGGAAAGAGGCGAAGAGATTTGTCCAGGCTCATATAGTTAGTAAGTGACAGAGGCAAGATTTGAACTTAGACCCTCTGACTCTGGGGTCAGGGTTCTTCCCACCACTTCAAAGTGCCTCTTCCTCTGAATAATTAGATTCTTTTTTTTTTCTTTAACCCATAACTTCTGTGTATTGGCTCCTAGGTGGAAGAGTGGTAAGGGTGGGCCATGGGGGTCAAGTGACTTGCCCAGGGTCACACAGCTGGGAAGTGTCTGAGGCTGGATTTGAACCTAGGACCTCCCGTCTCTAGGCCTGACTCTCAATCCACTGAGCTACCCAGCTGCCTCTGAACAATTAGATTCTGATAAAAGTTTGTCGTGTCCTGAGAGAGTCAAGAAAGAGAAGAACCATTCAGAAGCCACATGGCATAGGTAGCTCCAGAGCAGGGCTTTCAAGGAACAGAAGGATTTCAGTATTTAGGGATGGAGCATAGCATGGAACCACCAAATAATGGAGTGGCATATTGAAAGAATGTGAAGGGACTTGGATGTCAGCTTGGCTAGGAAGATTGTATTTTAGAAGTCAATAAAGGTCCTTGAGCAAGTATTCCAGTCTCTCTCCTCTCTCTCTCTCTCTCTCTCTCTCTCTCTCTCTCTCTC
>NW_025371303.1:0-9035 GCF_016433145.1 Gracilinanus agilis | reverse complement strand
CATATATGTGTAATATAAAATATATAATATATAGATATAAAATATAAATATATCTATATTTACATACAAAATATATAAAATAAAAATATATACATCATTGTATATATAATGATGCATACATTTTTGTGTCCTTACCATGGATTATAAACTGAAGGGCAGGGACAAGGCCTTCTGCTTCTGTTACCTTTCTCCACAGTGCTTTGGATCCAAGAGTTGCTCAATCAGCCCTGGTTAACTAACTACTCATTTAGATAGCGTCTGTTTGGTGCCTTCAATCCCTTAGGTTGTTAGACCAAGTCTAATTTTGTTTGGGTAACATTTCATAGGGTCATCATGTCTCTCTTTCTTTTCAGCATGTGCTCTCTGCAATGTGCACCTTTCCAGATGGTCCTACCGTCTTAATAATACTGCACAGAGCTTGCATATTATCAGTACTTCCCTTCTTCTCCTTCTGACTCCTTCTGGCTATTCCCACATTCAATCCACAATGGCCTGATGATGACATCAGTTGCCTGGGAAACCTAATGAAGTGGTGGATCGTTACTTCATGGAAGATAATCAAAATAACTGGGCTGCTAGGCACAAAGGGAGTTCTTATTCAACACATTGCTGGGAGGAGGTGGTGTGTTAATCCAACAAATTAGTAGCTGTCACTTTGCTTCTTAAAGACACATATTCATTTTGCCACTATGACCAGTGATGAGAGATCCTCGTATGCTAAGTCGATGTCCTTTAAAGTTGCAATTGATGCTTCTAAATGATTAAACGAGGATCTACTAGCCTAGAAAAGAAAGGACCTAGTTCTATTTTAAACAAACTCTACTTTCTGGGAATCATATGAATTTAATGAAGCACATAAATCACTGAAATGCTAGATGAAACAGGATCTCAGAAGTCATCTTGTCTAGACAAGTCATGAATCGCTTCTTCAACATTTCAAATAACTGGGCATGCAGCCTATAAATGAGGACTTCAAGTGATGATAAACTTATGACTTCCTAAGGCAGCTCATCATGTTTTGAGATGACTCTAGTAAGAAAGCTTTTCTTCATATTTAGTAAAAAATCTGTTTTCTGATAATTTCCCTTGTCTTCTTAGTTATGTGTTCAGGGACCAAGAAAAAACAAAAAACAAAAACTAATCCTTTTTCTAGTATGAAAATCCTTCGGATTTTGATGAGAGCTATCACTTTCCTATTAGATTTTCTCTTCTTCTTATCCACAACTTCTTTAACCAACTGGTTTAAGGAATGTTTTTGAATATTTCCAAAACCATAGTCAGTCTCCTCATGAGCTTTAAATGTCCCCAAGAATTGTAAAGCATGCTTAGAATCAAGAATTCTTAAAGATGGAAGGGATTTCAGGGGCCATCAAATCCAACCCACAACTGAAAAAGACTTCTTGCTACAGAATGCCTAACAAGTAAGTGGTCCTTTAGCTTGTTGAAAATTTTTAATGAAGGGACTAAATAGTGCAGTGGATAGACTGCTAGGCCTGGAGTTGGAAGTATCTGATTTCAAATATGGCCTCAGATATGTTCTCTACCTCTGTGATGCTGCACAAATCCCTTTACACTGATTGACTATCCTTTACTTTTGTTTTTTCTTAGAATTGATACTACAATCAAAGGTAAGGATTTTTTTTAAAAATCTCTGAAAAAGCAGAAACTTGAGACAATTGATTCCAATTTGGTTAGTTGGTAGGAAATTTTCTCAGACTTCAAGTCTCAGTTTGCTTCTTTGGAATATCCTTCCATTTCTCTTGTCCTTTGTGGTGAAAAAGAATAAGGTTAATCATTCATATGATAGTTTTTCTTAAAGATAGATATCACATTTTTTCTGAGTCTTCTATTTTCTAGATTAAAACTCTCCCCTTCCTTCAACTGATATTCTTATGGCATGAAAATGAGGCCTTCCATTTCGTTGCCCTCCAGCTGTGGTTTGACCTATTCAAAATATAGAGATTGCCTTATCTCCCTTAACTTGATTGGATATTATATTTGAGGTGTTATGTATGCCTGAGTATATTCATTATAGGCAGCTATTCAAAGGAACACTACAATGCAAAAAATTTTACTTTTACTTATCTGGATAGATTGATTAAAAACAATTTTTAACTCTACTCTCTCTGTGTCCATTCAAGTTATAAGATTTTTTCAAGATGGGAAATGTTTATCTATGAATTTCAGAGTTTGAGTTGGAGGAAGAGATAATACGGAAAGAGACTTGTACAAAAATATTTACAGCTATGCTCCTCGTGGTGGCAAAAAAATTTTGGAAAATGAGGGGATGCCCTTCAATTGGGAAATGGCTGAACAAATTGTGGTAACTACTGGTGATGGAATACTATTGTGCTGAAAGGAATAAAGAACTGGAGGAATTCCATGTGAACTGGAAAGACCCCCAGAAATTGATGCAGAGTGAGAGAAGCAGAACCAGGAGAACCATATATAGAAAGATGGATATACTATAGCACAATAGAATGTAATGGACTTCTCTACTAGCAGCAATGCAATGATCCAAGAAATTTCTGAGGTACTTATAAGAAAGAATGCTATTAACATCCAGATAAAGAACTGTGGGAGCAGAAATAGAGAAGAAAAACAACTGCTTGATCACATGATCAGAGAGGATATGATTGGGGATGTAGATTCTAAACAAGCATCCTAGTGCAAATATCAATAATATGGAAATAGATCTTGATCAATAACACATGTAAAGCCCAGTGGAATTACATGTTGGCTATGGGAAGCAGGTGGGAGGAAGAGAGGGAAAGAACATGAATCAGGTAACCATGGAAATTTTTTCTTAATTAATCAATTAATTAAAAAAAAGAGTTAGAGTTAGAGGGAAAAGGACCCAATATTTTTCCTTCCAAAAAGAAAATAAAACGGCTGAACTCTGTTGAAATTCACTACCTAGTGTCAGGTTATATTTGGGGGCTCTCAAAATCTTTGGTTGAGTCTATTTGACTTTACAATATATTTTTTTCCCTCTACCAGGAATCAAAAGATTCAGTGCCTCTTCTTTACCATAACAAATTAAGACATCTCTGAATAGGACAAGTTTTTCTGGGGCCATTCTTTCATGGAATGGTACAGATGAGTAATAGTAAACTGGATCTTTTGGTTTTGTCTAATTCTGCCATAGTTACATAAGCATGGCCTTAGGGGCGAGAGGCGATTTTCTTTTATTTTCTGGGAATCATGAGTCTCCAGAAAGCTTATAATAAAGATTTCTCTAAACATTTTCATTACTCTGTTGATATATTCCAGTCTTACTTCCAATAAGAATGGAGATATTCCATCACTCATTTCTATGTGTCCTTCATGCTTAGAATGTGCCTTTTTCTTTTTTACTCTCTTAGAAACTCTAGTTTCCCTAGAGACACATTTCAAATCCCAACTCCTTCAATAGGTTTTTTTTAACTTCCGAGGTACTAAAACTGTCCCTGGCCACCTCAAGCTACAATGATGACCCATTCCCATTAAAGTGGGGAGATGACAAAGTAGTTGGATAAGAGGTAAAAGATTACTTAGCACAGTGCCGGTTACATAGTAGGTACTTCTTAAGAGCAATTGATCAATTAACTCCTGGACAGCATTAGTTTATCAAACTAAAACCTATTACCAACCAAGTCTGTGGTTAAATTTCAGAAAGCAATATCTGAGAATATAGTACCCCATAAGTTTAGATGGGAGGAAGTATATTGACATATGTCTTAGGGACTACAGAGCCTACTTTTTTGTGGGGAAGGTGCTGTTCTATATGAGGGCATGAACACTCTGAGAGGTGGTCTAAAAAACCAGCATGAGAGCATTTCAAAGGAGAGATGGAAGAGAGTTGATGGTGAAATAGCAAATTTCAAAGATGGGACCTTGTCTTGGATGATTCATAGAATCTAGAGGACCTGCACAGAAGTAAGAAGTTAAGGGACATTTTACAAGAATTCTGGAGTCCCCATTGATGCCTTAGAACCTGCTGCATACTCACAAAATGTAACAGAACAAGCACATTCCTTACTTTACCATGAAAAAAAGAGAGGAAGAGTGAAGAGGATGGATTTGGTAGCTCTGTGGTTTGCATTTCAAGAGGACTTTTCCCGCAAAGGGAGCTGGCCACCCATCAACTTGAATGACTGGGGCTGGACCAGGCTCTAATTAGGAAAACTCTGGGGTTTCCTTAGTAACTAGAATGGACTTGCTGGGGTACTTTAGACCCTGCTTGGTTGCTAAGGCAACAACAGCAGGGGGCAATGGGGGGAAATTCTGGCTGTTTGGTGGGTGGCCTTAGCTTGCTGCCTGTGAGGTATGTGTCCTAAGAGAAGAGCATTTGAGTCTCCAAGGCTGTCAGTCTGACAGGTTTCACAATCAACAGAGTCACAAGCTTTTAACGACATAAAAAATAATGGATGAATCACATCTTTAGCCTAAGGAGAGTTTCTCTCTCATTTCTTTTCACATATCAGATTGTGTGTGTGTGTGTGTGTGTGTGTGTGTGTGTGTGTGTGTGTGTGTGTGTGTGTGNGTGTGTGTGTGTGTGTGTGTGTGTGTGTGTGTGTGTGTGTGTGTGTGTGTAACTGATTGATAGTCATCATAGAAACACTGTAGTTTCCTGGCTAGAGATTCAGTTAAAAGAAGGAAGGGTACCTTTTGTTATTGGGGACACCCAAGAAGTGTCTGTGCAGGAGATGCCATTGGGGAAGAGCTCTTCACATTCAGTCTGGGAAATGACACCCATTATTTGCAGAGTGACACAGAAAAACTTCTCAGTCTGAGACAAGAAAGGCAATTAGTTTCCTGTTCAGAAACAAAGAGACATCTGTGCAAAGTATGCTAACATATACACAAGGGGCAGGTACTACTGTACATGAGGAATATCTTCCAGCTGCAAATCTCCCCTCTTCTTCATCCCACCCCCTCCACTAAGTTAGTCTCAAGCAAAGCTACTCTCCGTAATCCTCTTAGAAAAATCCAGATGCATTAGTGGCTTATTTTCAGCACTCCTGGGAGAAATCTTTTGGTACTTAACCATTGCTGTCCTGGAATCCAATTCAATTCAGTAAACATTGAAGTACTTGTTAAATCCCTGCTTTGTGTCAAACGTGAGCTTGACCCTAGAATGGCAGAAAATACTTTGTCAAGAGCTAGGTACTTGGGCAGGGTGAAGCCAGTAGTTGGTTCACTCATTAAATGTACATTTATTATTTTTTTAAAAAGTTTAAAACCCTTACTTTCCATCTGAGATTCAATACTGTGTATTGATTATGAGTCAGAAGAGTGATAAGGGCTAAACCATGGAGCTTAAGTGACTTGCCCAGGGTCACACAGCTAGAAAATGTCTGAGGCCAGAGTTGAACTCAGGACCTCTTGTCCTGGCTCTCAATACATCAAGTCAGCTCACAATCAGTTAATATTTATTAAGGGTTTATAGCTTACTAAGGCACACCACAGTTGAAGTAGATAGAGAATGAAGTCAAGTAAGAGCAAAATCTTGACTATGATACTAAATAGATGTTTGACCATGGGCAAATGATTTAATTTTGTAAATTCTTAGGCAACTCTTTAAAGGTTATAGAGTGGTTTTAGACTGCTTTGGGTGGAGGGTGTAGAATTGCACATAGACAAAATCACAGATTTCTTAGCTTATATTCATTATACACTGATGGGTGTTTGGGGAAATCAACTTTAGGGATTATAAGACATTCACACAGTACTTAACTACTCTGATGGATTCATGATCTCATAGGTGAGGCCATTCTCTTGACACAAGCATAGTAAGACCTTCCACAACTCCTCATGCCATGTAATTCTCATCCAGGTTGTCCCAAAGATTGTACATGAAGAATATATTTAACAAAGTAAATTCTATCTTCTACAAGTACTACATCTTCTTGATCTCCTTTAATGCAAGTGTCTTCCATCTATTGGATATCTCCCATTCATCCTGTTCATATTCTGGTTACATGTGGTTATTTGCATGTTGTCTCCTCCATTATTCTGTGAGCTCCTTGAGAAGAGTTGATGTCTTTTAGCTTTCTTTGTAACCTTAGCATTTAGCACAGTGCCTGGCACATAGGTACTTAAGAACTGTTTATTAACTTAAGTAAGCATTTGATTCAGGAGAAGAAAATATATGCATAAATTCTCTCCTCAAATGAGCATAAGCTAAAAACATACAAGGATCTATGAAAATGAAAACACAGAGATTACTTTTTTCCCATTGATTGGCTTAAAAACAAGATCAGTCAAGGTTGAAAACGGATATATACATTCACGTAAGATTTTCTTCAGGCTCATGGAAGATCCCCTGAAAAACTCAGACTGAAGGATTTCCTACCAATGTCAAGAGTCTCCAAAGACTTTTGACTAAGTGCATTATAAATATGTATTAACTGACCAAGTACTTTTCTCTGCTTCTTATAATATTTCTTAGGTTCCAGAGCAATACTCTTCTGGTTTATCTTTTATCCTCTATGCCTCACTGTATAAACATCCCACCTCCTTTTCCAATCCCGTGCAACCATGATGATGTCTTTTAGAACATTTTTCATGTAGCACAGTGCCTACCACATAGATGGCATGTGATAAATTCTTGTTTACTGACTATTTCCATGGAAACAATATCATTCAGATAATACAGACTGGTTACAGCCTGGTTACATCACCACTGTCTCTCAAACCACTTGCCTATATTTCTAATTCTTCTGAGATTGTGCTGTTCCATGATTCCCAGTCATATGACATCAACAAGAGACTATTGGTGTCAAAAAGACGGGCTTTTGCAGAAATGAGCAGCTTATGATCATTGGAAACATAGTGCAATTTCCCAGATGTGATAGAGCCTAATCACCTCCTCATGTAAAATTCTCCAGCTCATTTTCCATCTGTAGCACCTGTGCAATACACTTATGGATTAATTCAATATAGTTCCTATCCAATTGCATGCTGTCATCGGGGCCACATAGCTTTTTAATCCCCTTTGTTTATCCAGTATGGATGGTTAAGCTGAATTTCTGAAGCAATTGAATATCTTTGAGGAGTCTCAGTTAATCCTTTGTGGCTCAAAGAAACAAATACAGTATCTTCTACGAACAACAGTCTTTGGAGAATCTTGCCTTTGGTAGGAAATCTTTCAGTCTGAGTTTTTCATAGGATATCTTCCATGCCACTGAAGAAAATCCTACATGAGTATATGTCTCTGTGTTTTCAATCTTGGTTGCTATTGTTATTCAGTCAATCAATAGGAAAAAGTTATCTCTGTGTTTTCATCTTCATGCATGTTTGTGTGTTTTTAGCTTATGCTTAGGATTCACTTTATTTGAGAAGAGCATTTATTTTTTCTTCTCCTTAGGCAAATGCTTTATTTTTTGAAATCAACAAATAGACATGGAAGAATATTATATTTGTTCTCTCTCATATAAACATTTCAATATGAAGATGTGGTCTGCTCCAAAAAATCATCTATGCACACATAGATCACTTTTTAAAAGATTTTTCAGAAATGTAAAAGAAGGCATCTAAGTGCTTAGTTACAGGGAAGCTTGGTGGCACAGTGGATAAAATGCCAGGCATGGAGTCAAGAAGGCTTAAGTTCAAATTCTGCCTCAGACCCTTATTAGCTAAATGACTGTGGGTACGTCACTTAACCCTATTTGCCTCAGTTTCCTCATCTGTAAAATGATCTGGAGAAGGAAATGGCAAACTACTCCAGTTTATTTTTCGAGAAAACACCAAATGTGGTGACAAGAGTCAGACACAACTGAAATAACTGAATAACAGGTGCTTAGTTGCTGATATCCTCTCATTTGCATTTGATGAGGGGTGGGATATCAGGTAAAATTAAAATCTATGAAATTTTTCATTCTTTTGAAAATCATCCTTAATTTGAAATATCTTGAAAATGCATCTCTAAGTATATTCTATACTGTACTAATTTCAACACATGAATTTCTGTGTCTTAAGTGCTATTGCTACTTCCCTTCATAATAAAATTAACATAAAATTGGAGGAATAGAAAGATGGTGGTGCCACTATTTTTATAAATTCAAAGAAAATACTATAGGAAATCTGGCAGATCCCTTCTATTTCATATATGCAATTGATATCTTTCTTTTAGTCTCCTCTACAAATTTTCCAAGGATCCGGCTTAGTCGGTTCTTGTGTCATGCTCTCTTAAGGTTTCTTTTCTCTTCAAATGATTTTTCTGTTTTGTGAAGTATTAAACCTCATCCTCTATATTTCTCTGTAGTCTAGAAAGAAACTTATTGTCTGAACCCATCTTGTTCCTATATACTGTATTTCACCACTTGATGAAGTGATTAAGCCACTAGCTAAGGTGGTTTCTGGGCAGTTTTGTGCACCTTGTTGGGGTAAATTTTACATTGGCTAAATATCTCTAAGAAACCATGACAGACATAATAGCGATACCTTTATGTTGGTCATCTTCCCATTTTTTTCTAGAGTTAACAGCTTATTTAAACAGATCTAGTTGGAATGTTGGAATTGCTACAGTCACATATAGTGTCACTGCATCTTGATTTTCTCCTCTAATTTCATAATGATTTTGACCTTTGCTAACTGGTCAGTGCTCTAACTGAATACTGAAAGCTGACTGAAATGACAGCTATTTAGAAACCAGTCATTTCCTGTGTAAGGTAATTACCTTTTCCATGATGCCATTTGATTTTCCAACTTTTTTACTGAAGAATTTTTAGATATAAATGTCATCAGGTAATTATATATAAATATGTACATATAGCTCTCTGTATATATAGAGAGAGAGATACAGATTGGTTTATTTATATAATGGAGATATAGAAATCTATAAAACAGATATATAGATATCTATATTATGTATTTGGATATCTATCTAACGCTGATCTCTGTATTAAGAGAAAGAGAGAAAGCAAGAGAGAAAGAGAAAGAGACAGAGAGAAAGAAATACAGAATTGCCGAGAGAGAGAGAGAGAGAGAGAGACAGAGACAGAGACAGAGAGACAGAGAGACAGAGAGACAGAGAGACAGAGAGAAAGAAA
>NW_025371302.1:0-6179 GCF_016433145.1 Gracilinanus agilis | reverse complement strand
TCCTTCTCTCTCTTTCTTTCTCTCTCTCTCTCCCTCTCCTTCTTCTTCTCCCTCTTTCTCTCCCTCCCTCCTTCCCTCTCTCTCTTTCTCTCCCTCTCC
Source organism: Gracilinanus agilis (assembly GCF_016433145.1). NCBI lineage: Eukaryota > Metazoa > Chordata > Mammalia > Didelphimorphia > Didelphidae > Gracilinanus > Gracilinanus agilis. Next base: position 6,080 of record NW_025371302.1, on the reverse strand, counting down.
TCTCTGTCTCTGCCTCTGTCTCTCTCTCTCTCCCTCTCCTTCTTCTCTATCTTTCTCTCCCTCCCTCCTTCCCTCTCTTTTTCTCTCCCTCTCCTCTCTGTCTCTGTCTCCTTCTCTCTCCCCCTTCCTCCCTCCCTCTCTCTCTGTTCCTTCCTTCTTCCTCCTTTCTCTCTCTCTCCCCCTCCCTCAATATATGTACATATACGCATATATTTCCATATAGTGAGGGATTTTGTGAAGGTTAAATAAGCTAATATTTGTAAATATAATCACATACACACATATATACATACATATATATTTTTGTGAGGCTCAAATAAGCTAATATTTGTAAAGCACTTGGCCACTATATGTGTGTGTTTGTCTTAAAATGCACACAAGTTGTTTTCTTTCATTGCCTTGCCTAATTGAGGACATTGTTCATTGAACACTAAGCAAGGACCTAGTCTAACCCCTTTATTGATTAGGTGTACAAATTGAGGCTGAAAGAGAGAAAATTATTTCTCCAAGTCATACAACAATTTCTGGTCCCAAGTCCTTTGACTCTCTTCCTTTACTAAGCCATACTAGAGTGAGTTATTTTAATTCACTTCATATATGCTTTTCCGCCAGAAAAGACAGTGGGCGACATTCTCTGTCTTCCACTTCAGTTTCCTCTAGGGGCCTCCTGCTCAAATTTAGCTCCTTCTCCATCTTCCCCCTGTTTTCCCTGACCACTTGACTTCCTCTGCTGCCTCCATCACCAGGATTACCATCCGCTCTGCAGAGAGCTCAGGGCCAGTGCAGACACTTTTTGAGGTGAGAGCCGTAAGGGCCCTCCAGGGCAGTGAAGACTGCTGAACCTCACTATGAATATCCCAGCGGTCCTGGCTGTTTTTTCTTCCCCTCTGAGGCTCCTTTGCCTTGCTTGCAAAATGTAAAACTGAGTTTGGAAATACATCAGTGACTGCAGGTCCACAGCAAACCAAGTGCCTTGGAAAGTTGTTGCTGTCTTGAATGAAGTGATATTTAAACAAATTCGGCCTCATGTTGAATTAATTTAGCCATTACATAGTGGGAAGCAACATATTAACCTACGGTTAGGGAACAGCTTCTGATCAGTTTGTATCTTAAATTAGAACTAAAAGGGATCTTAAAGACCATCCAAAGCTTTCCTTTAACGGATAAGGAAACAGAGAGCCAGTTCTCTAAGTCATTGCCCAAAATCACACAGATAATAAATAGAAGAGGTGGGATTTGAATCCAGGTTCTCAGACTCTAGATTCATTACTCATTTCCCTGTATCAAAATTTCCTTCATCTATTTGGGACATTTAATGAAGCCTATGGCAGCTAGAATGCCTGGCCTGAGTCAAGAAGACTCATCTTTCTGAGTTCAAATCTGACCTCAGACTAGCTATGTGTCCCTAGGCAAGTCACTTAACCTTCCCTGCTTTAGTTTCCTCATCTGTCAAATGAGCTGGAAAAGGATGAGGCAAACTATTGCAGACTCTCTGCTAAGAAAATCCCAAATGGAGTCACAAAGAGTTAAAACATGACTGAAAATGACTGAACCACAAAAATAAAGCATAAGATCACATTATCTCTTTTAGCTTCTATGATATACTGGTTGACTCATATTTACTTTGCAATCTCCTAAGAACCACAGATCCTAGGATTATAGATTTAGAGCTAAAAAAGAACCTTAGAGATCACATAGTTCAGCTCCCTCATTAAGAAAGTCACCTACAGATCTGGTGCATGTTGTTAAACTATAGGAAAAACAGTTCTTAAAATGACAGGTTCCCTTGTTTCTTGTATCAAAAGGATATTTCCAGTCCCTCGTTAGCTTCAGAATCCATAGCTAGAATAGAAATGGGTATCCCACTGCTTTGGGAGCTGAGTGATAGCTTAATACCCAAGTTGTCCATCACTGTCTAGCAATAAATGCTAGACAGCTGTGACTTGGGGCTGCTTACAAGATCACTTACCAGTAAGGAAATGATGTGCTATAGTGGGAAAAAAACCCCTGGGTTTGGAATATAGGTGTGCTGGCAGTTGTGTAACAACAGACCCTCAAAAATGTATGTATAGTGTCTTTGACAAAGGCTTCGTTTCTCAAATAGATGGAGAATTATATCAATTTTACAAGAATACAAAACATTCCCCAGTTGGTAAGTGGTCAAAAGATAGGAACAGGCAATTCTCAGAAATTAAAATTATCTATGGTCCTATAAAGAAATGCTCCAAATCACTCTTGATGAGAGAAATGCAAATTAAAACAACTTGGAGATACTACCACACATCTAACAGAGTAGTCAATGTGACTGAAAAGGAAAATGATAAGTGTCGGGGGGATGTGGGAGAATTGAGGCACTGATGCATTGTTGGTGGAGTTATAACCTGATCTAGCTATTCTGGAGGGTAATATAGAACCATATCCAAAGGGCAGTTTTAGAAAATTTTGAATTTTTTAAAAATTCATTCAACCAATTTATTCAATTAAATCTCAATGATGCAAAGCACACCTTACATCATAAAATAAGAGGCTTATTTGTATAGTTAGAATACAACATTCTTTTACTATCTTCATATGGGAAGAAGTTAAAGAAATTTCAAAAAGAATCCATTTAAAGGCTTCATTGGAAGACCTCAATAATTAATTCATGATGGATGGCTTCTTCAGTATTTTGCAGTTGATGAAGTTCCCGTTGTTTCATTTTGTTTGTCACATGTCTCTTCTTCATAAGGCTTTTCCTTTTAGCAGGGTCCTTTATTCCAGGTAATCCATAACATTTTCTGAATTTATTTTTGAAGGACATTTTATTCCATTTCTTGGTTACTGGATCAGGAACTTGATGTCCCTGCTTGATGGAAGAAAAATTCAAGCATTTTTGTACCTCTGCATTAGATTTCTCAGAAGCAAACCCTTTGACCTATCAATAGCACTACTGGGTCCGTATCCCAAAGAGATCAAAGATGGAGAAAAGGACCTACTTGTACAAAAATATTTTTAGAATCTCTTTTTGTAGTGGCAAAGAATTGGTAACTGAGGGGATGTCCATCAATTGGGGAATGGCTAAACAAGCTGTGGTATATAGCTATTTCTCACCCCCATTTTATTTGTGGTATATAGTAGGGCAAAGTGAAGTGAGCAGAACCAGGAGAGCAGTGTATACAGTAATAGCAATATTGTAGTGCAAAAGGGTGCATATTAACCCTGCAAAGCCTTATTGCAGAGTTTCTGACAGTTGAAAAGGGTTTAGAATCCTGAGGTTAGACAGTTGACCCTGGAGACTCGATGAGAGTAGAAGGGTCAATGGAGCTCTATCTTTGGACTGAGAATCTGGCCTATATTCTGCAGCTTTTCTCTTAAAATTTGTTAGCTTAAGTATTTCCTTTGGCTCTCCCTAACTTTCCCTATTCCCAATCATCATTTTCCCTTCCTAAATTTCTGTGGGTTTTGAAAGGAGGGTGGATCTGGGTGTTAGCTTTCAAACTGGGTAGATTTAGTTTTCCTGTAGTCAAATAGGGCTTACCCTTGTTACAAATTATCTCTTGAATCATTGTATCCAACTTTCCTAACCCTAAAGGCTACAAAACCTCTCAGGGCTGAGTTAGGCAGATCCTTTCTGTCTCACATTCCTGTCTCCCTCCCCTACCTGAAGCTTTCTCTAGGAGGCTGTTAGAGTTACCTTGTATCCCTCCATCCCTTCCAATGAACCCTAAAACTCAATAAACCCTGTTTGTCACTTAATCAAACCTTTGGCTAGTTTGTTAGTTGATTGATAAGAGAGGGAGAAGGGGAGAAAGAAATAATATTGTCTCTGGGTCCTGAAGGGAATTGGAGCCGGCCATTTTGGAGGAAGTGTAATCTCAATACTTCCTCTGGACTCTTCCTTTGTGAACCTGAGAAACTGACTAGAAAGCCCTCTAGTCAGTTTCAAGCCATTCTTGGCTGGCCCTAACCTTTGTCTGTAGAAGTGCCCTTCCTACCTGGAGGGCTCAGTTTGTTTTCCCTTCAGAGTCTCTGTCTCAATTTATCTACCCAGTCTGTGTCTCCCAGACTGCAGCTGCCTGCCTAAAATACCTAATTCTCTCCCTTGCAACTCTTTATACCTCTGCATTTATATTCCCTAAACTCAGTCATTCCCTTACTCCTCCTAGCACCTCAATTTACCACCTTCACCATTGTACCTTCCTTATCCACTTTACTGCCTTAGGGATCCACAAACCCTATTCACAGTGCCTTATTCCCTATTCACAATACCTTTAGTCCCTTACCTGCCTTATCCCCTATTACAACCTTACCTCCAGCCTTAATTTCCCTATTACCTCTACCCTATTCCCATATTACAACCACTTTATTACCCTACTAGTTTTATTCCCTTTATAACACCATCAATTGGGGAATGGCTAAACAAGCTGTGGTATATAGCTATTTCTCGCCCCCATTTTATTTGTGGTATATAGTTATAATGGAAAACTATTGTGCCATAAGAAGTGATGAACAGGTTGAGTTGAGAAAAATCTGGAATGACTTACATGAAGTAAGGCAAAGTGAAAGGAGCAGAACCAGGAAAGCAGTGTATACAGTAATAGCAATATTGTATGATGATCAGATGTGACAGACTAGATTATTATCAGCAAAATAAAGTTCCAATAACCCTGTGATTAAAAAAAGGAGATAAACAAGAAACACTATTCACAGCCAAAGAAGGAACTGTTGGAATCTGTCTATAGATTAACACATGTTGTCCTTTACTTTATTTCCTTTGTGAGTTTTTTAATTGTAAATGTGACATGTGTCTTCAGTCATGACATAGGGAATATAGAAATGTAAATTGCATAAAATACTGGTGTAACCTGTATTACACGATTTATTGCCTTGGGGGAGAGAGAGAAGGGAGGGAAAGAGAGACTGTGACTTGCAAAATGTCAGAAAACAATTGTCAAAAATTGTTTCTACCTGTAATCGGAAAACAAAATCTAACAAAAAATGTATTTATGAAACACTTTTAAATGTAATAAGCATGAACATTTTCTCCACCATCTAGAAACCATCTTTATCATTTGATGATCTGTTTCATTTACTTATTTTTTATTTAAGTGCTCACACTGAAAATTTAACTTTCTGCTCTCAAGAGCCAAGTTAAGCTGGCTTTAGCACTCCCTTGATTTGGAGACATAGGACATCACTACAAATTCTGTCTCTCATATTTTCTCATCCACACAAGATGCTGAAAGGATCTAGAGTTCGACCCCCATATTTTATAGGTGAAGAAGGTCCAGTGAAGTAACTTGCTCTATATCAAACAGTTGGGAAGTGTCTGAGGCAGAATTTGAGCTCTCTTCCTGATCCCAAGCCCAGTCCTCAATCTAACACAGACCTTAAATAATTTAACTTTTTCTGTATTTTAGTTTCTTCATTTATGTGCCTTTGTGCAGGTGATCTGCCCTGTCTGAAATAATGCCCCTTCTCCTCTACCTGCTACACTCTCTGGCTTCCTTAAGAGCTCCAGAGCCCCTGTCTATGTCAGACTTTGCCTAATCCTCTTGACTATCAGCACAGACTTTCTTCTTGAAATGACATTGTATCAATTAATTTTGTGTCTGGGGAAGCTAGGGAGTGCAGTGGACAGTAAGCCAGACCTATAGTCAGGAAGATTCATCTTTCTGAGTTCAAATCCAACCTCACACACTTATTGGCTGTGTGGCTCAGGACAAGTCAGTTACCCCTTTTTGCCTCAGTTCTTCATCCGTAAAATGAGCTAGAGAAAGAAGTGGCAAACCACTCCAGTATCTTTGCCACGAAAATCCCAAATGGGGTCAGGAAGAGTCAGACATGACTGAAATGACTGGACAATGACTTTGGTGTGTAGAATCGTTGCATAAATGTATGGACTGTCTCATTAAGAATGAGATATTAAGAATGAGACAGTCAAATGTTAAATAAATGTTAGATGAATTGAATTGTTGTAAATTTGGACTTAATGACCTTTAAAGTTTCCTTTAACCCTAAATATCTAGAATTCTAAGATAAGAGGGCACAGTCTCTCTCTCTCTCTCTCTCTCTCTCTCTCTCTCTCTCTCTCTCTCTCT
>NW_025371301.1:0-8927 GCF_016433145.1 Gracilinanus agilis | reverse complement strand
GGAAGGAAGGAAGGAAGTAAGGAAGGAAGGAAGGAAGGGAGAGAGAAAGAAAATCTGTGATCCTTTGGGAAATCAGGTATTCATTCACTATTGATTTAACTCCAATACTAATATTTTCTAGCACTGAAACTCACAAAACTATTTGGAAATTTAAGCCATCAAATAATTATTTGTGGAAATTGAGGTAGTGGTTGATTAACCTATGATTTAGATCAAGTCTACAAACTATATCCAATAGGCTTAAGAGGAAAATATATCCTTCATTAAAGATATCACAATTACATTTTTGAGCTATGAGTTCATTTTAAATTCTGTTCTCTTAAGGGCTATTACTTAGCTAAGAACAAATGCACTAGTCTGCAGGGTAGAAACCCATTGCTTAAATAAATAATTATCTCATATAGGACAAGTTGGAAATGGGCTTTGAGAGTTCTGGCAAACACACACATCCATCCACCTGCTGAACTCTATGCTTATGCAAACTTCAGAATCACCGGTTCCCTCTGTTCTCTCTCTGTGGAACAGCAGTAATGTGCCAGTTGAATTGTACTTTGCATCCTGAAGGATTCAAAATCTGCTTACCAAATACAGATACTGAATCCAGTTTATCTACCATTAAAGTGCAACTACCTCTGGGGTGGAACTAACAGCTGTTTAGCAGCTGTACAGCAATTCTACAAATGGTTCAGGGGAAAGAGTAGGAAATGGGGGATGGAAGCCCAGGGGAACTTAACTCCCATTTCTTTCTGTGTGTGTGTGTGTATATGTGTTGGGAGGGGGGTGGTATCAGTGTGTGTGTATGTTACTTCAGAGAGTAAAAAAATTAATAAAGGAACTTGGGGAAAAGTTCTTTCTCTAGAAGAGCATCAGCTAAAAGGAGGAGGAACAGAGAGGTGGGGTGGGGGAAGAGGAGGGTATAGTTGAAAGATAAACTCAGGATCTAGCAAGGAAAATAGCTCAAAAGACCTATGGCATATACAAGCTGTTTCATAGCTAGGGAGGAGGCTAAAGTATATGCAGTGTTAGGAGACCATAAAAATAACACAGTCACTTAGTGAATCATTGGATTGATTCCATAGTCTTTGGCCTCCTAATAATACTCCAAGAAGAAATAAAAGCTAACTCCAGTACTACATGCCTGGTAAAGTGAATGCTTCATGCCCAAGTCTTAAGTTTCCCTTGTTTTATTTATTAACTCATCTGAATCCAAATTTTCTCAATCTCAATCCAGGTATTTTTTTCCGGATAGTTTTGTTCTTTTGCTTTTGTTTTCCATTCATAGGAGATTTGAATACTAAATTTTTCCTTGGCTTTGACTCCTTGGAAAGCTAGAAAAATGATTCTAATCCTTCTGGTTAAATGATACTTGGGATACCTGGGATAATACCCATAAGAACAGGGAACTTGAAAGATTCTCAGACTATTACTGTACTATATCAGGAAATATTTCCACTGGGGAGTTCTGAACTTGTAATATCACAACTTTTGAGAGGTTTCTGAGAGGTTCAGGGAACAATAGCCCCTTGATTGTGAGGGTTTGTCAAGTCTTTTTTAGGGTTACTCATGCACTTTTGGTGTCCATATTTCACCTAACCCTCAGCTGTGGCTCCAAGAAGCTGTAGTATCCATAGCAACTACAACCTGGTAAAATCTTGGCTGATGAGATTGGCAAGTTGATGGTCTCAAAGTCATTTGTGAATTGGGAAAATGTTTACCCCAAGCACATGAAGACTTCTCTTAATGGAAGGAATGGATGAGACCAATTTCCTCCAATAGCCATGAAGCTGAAGCAGTCCCTGTGGAATGCTGAAAGCTTGGTAAGATGTTGAAGATGCCAAGGTCATCCACTGCATCCCAGGCCATCCCCAGTTGTTCAAACTTTTGTCTTGCTACTAAACTTTAATGATTCTAGAAGGGAGAGTGAGGATGACAACTTTGTGCAAGTCTGCTTCACTTAAGTTCAATTCCCTCACAAGTCAATATATTACCCTATGACGTCATTGATGCTTTTCAAAACTAAGTAGGACCAAGAATATATTACCTTTGATGGGCCTTGTTACCCTTAATTCCTGCCTCCTCCCCTATAATCTATAAGAAACTGGTGAAATATATGGATATGAGGAATTTGGAGCAAGGATCCCCATCTTTTAATTTGTGTTTTTAGGTTGACCCTTCCATCCCAGCTGAAATTGCTACCAGTCTATTTTGTGTCATCAAATCCCTAAATAATTGTCTCTTTCCAACTTAAAATAATCGTAATTCCTGTCCTTTGAGATTGGTAAACATATTATTTGAATACAAACTGCAGAAAAGAACCATATGTGAGGTGTTCTAATGAAGAGCAGAACAGGTCAGCTGTCCAAAACTTGATTGCTTAATCATCATAAGACTTTGCCATCTGTTCTCTGATGTTTCTAGCTTGATTTTCTCCCACCTTGGCAGGTATCTTTTCCTCTTCTTTCTCATTTAATTCCTACCTCTTCGTACTTTCTCCACCTTATATAGATTAAATGATGGTTATTTTACTTAGCATCTTCATGACTTTTCTTTTATTCTAGCTGAAAACGAGGTTTTAAATCTTAAAATTGGGGCCTTATATTTAAATTATAGTAGAAAAAAGTAATGGAATTTATAGTGAAAAAAAAAGACTGGATTTGAAGCCAGAAGATCTGTATTTCAATTCTTAACAACCACATGAATGGGCAATCACTTCAATTTTCTGGGTCTTAGTTTCCTTTTCTGTCAGATGAAGTGTTTGAACTAGATGTGCCAGGTCTCTCCTAGCTCCAAATATAATGAATTTAAATTCTGAACTCACAAGTGGAAAAATTATAAAGTTCTACACTTCCATTACAAAGTAAATCTCCAAAAGAGAGAGAAGGGATGGAGATAGATTGATAGTTAGATAGATAGATAGATAGATAGATAGATAGATAGATAGATAGATAGNGTTAGATAGATAGATAGATAGATAGATAGATAGATAGATAGATAGATAGATAGATAGATATAGGCTGACAGATGAGAGCAAAAGAAAGGGAGAGACAGAGAGAGAGAGAGAGAGAGAGAGAGATAGAGATATGGGGGGTGAGGGAGAAAGAATCCAAAAACTTTAAAAGTATCTAACCTTTTTCCTGGGTATCGAGTTCAATTCTGAAGAGGCTATTTGAAGAGGAATGGTCATAAACTATAGTATAACTAGGGAATGATGAGAAAACTCAAATTATTTCATTAGAGGACTATTTGATATGATTATGAATGTGGGGACCTTTAACCCAAAGAAAATCTTTAAATATATAAAGCTTGGCAGTGTGAGGGAAGAAATTTCAGTCCTCCCCAAGATGATAATAATTTATTGGAAAAGGATATAACATATATCCACTAATCAGTGAAATACTTTCAGAGGATTCATTTAGATGAGTGTTCCATGATGGTAAGGTTCCTTATCCATTATTTGATATTACTCTTCCTTTCCTTTTATTTAAATAAATTTTATAAAGTTCCACAGTCAATTTCAACTCCTGACCACTCTATTCACTCTATACCACAGTGAATCACTTGTTTGTCAATATTCCTTTTTTTCACATATGGCCTCCAGAACTAAATGCATTATCCCAGATGTGTTTTAACCATTACAATTGCTCTTGATTTTCATCTTCTTTTTGCTAGTGTGGCCCAATATTATATTCCCTTGCCTTCTTTTTTATTGTATTTATCTTACTTTCTAATTTCTTTCTTGGCAAGATTTTGACTGTTTCAGAGTTGGACATTTTTCCCTTTTCTCACAGGGTACCTAGTAACCAATCTACCATATTGCTGCTTAGGCTCTTATTACTCCCTTCAGTGGTTATCTATACACTTCATTTCTTATCTACTTGATCTAGTATAGTGTGGAAGACACTAATTGTAATGTCCTGGGGGTTCTAGACTAGTGTAAGATGGACAATGCTTTCATTAACTACCTCTTGTCCTTTTAATTTCTGTTAATAAAGCCTGTTATGGATTGATTGCAAGTGGAGGAGATGGCTCAAAATGTATAGAAAAACAATATTTTATTTTGCCATAAGCATCTCTTCTTATGTTTATGCAGTAGGGAATGAAAAATTGAATTCCTACACTTGAAAATGCATACCTCTAGTGCTCTGAGTCTATAGCAGGCAAAGCTTTTGATTAGAAACCTTGCTTTTTTGTTTGTTTGTTTGGGGCTTGTTTCTAGCTTCTTTCTGAGTAGAGACTTCATTAACAGAAATAGGTTTGGGGCATCCATTAGAGTCACAAGGAGTGAATGCAAAAAAAAAACAAACAGAAAACAGGAGTCTTAACTGACATACTAATGTGGAAAAAGAAGTGACTGCACATTGGTAAATCAAGATGTGAGGCACCATCATTTGCTCTCTATCTGTACAACTTTGAAATATGTATAGAACTAATGTAACAAAATGATAGTTAAAGCAAAAGTCATAACTGCTGATAGACATTAAAGTTCTCATTATGCTTTTGGAAGCAGACAAGGTGCTGACCCAGTGTCCTCAACTAATTATAGGTCAGTTAATTATATTCTGAATCCTTAAGTTCTCCCTCTGATTTCAGTTTGGATTTACCACTCTAGTAGTCTTCACATTTGACCTGACACATTGGGTGGTTGTGTGAAACAGCTGTTAAACAGCTGTCAGTGTTTGTTTTAGAGGTAGCTCCATTTTAGTTAAGGATGAAATGATATTTGACAATTAAAATGGGTCAAGAAACAACTTATCTACACACATTAAAGAGACTCAGATCCACTTCTGTATATTCCAGAGGGATGGGGCTGATGAAGAGTAAAATTGCAAGTTGGTTTTAAAGAAAAAGGTAACTGGGTGATCCTGGGCAAGTCACTTAACCCCCATTGCCTAGCCTTTGCCATTCTTCTGCCTTGGAACCAAGATACAGCATTGATTCTAAGATGGAAGGAAAGAGTTTTAAAAAAAAGTAACTGATTTGCCCCCACATATTTTGGGTGGTTGAGAAAGCATTTATTTTATTTATAAGGTAGACATTTAAATAAGGAAATATTGATGAATTAATTAATTAAAAAGATTATACTTTGAAGATTTAAAATAAATAATGATTGACATATAGCACTGAAAGAAAGGCAGCATGGTCCTGGATTCAAAATTATATAGGTTCACTCAAAACATGATAGATTGCTAGACAGAAAGACACAAGGACTGAGCATTTATCAAAAATCTTCTACATTAAAATCAGGAAGATCTGAGTTCAAATACAGCTCCAGGCACTTCCTAGCTATGTGACCCTGGGCAAGTCACTTAATCTCTGATTATCTGACAAGAAAAAGACACACTAAAGAAAAAAATGGCAAGCTATTGCAGTATCCTTGCTAAGAAAACCATATGCATCACTATGGCCCATGGGGTTATGATGAGTTGGATATGACTGAATGATAGAACAACAGCAATGTTCCAGGCACTGTAATAGGAAAAGATAAATCAAAAAAGAGGAGCTGAGAAGGAGAAAAAAAGGAAAGAAAGAGGGGCACCAATGGAGGCAAAAACAGTCAATGTCAAGTTGAAGCAGGCCAGAGAGTAAGTGGGAGGAGAAAAAAATTGAGTCAAGCTCTTAATTTGTTACCTCTCAATGTCTGGAACTCCAGAGAAGATGTTAAGCTTTAGTGGAAGACATTCTTCCCTTGAAATTCTCTATAGCAATAAGTAGTTCCTATAAAACTAAGCCTAACAAATAGCACTGTAAGTTGTTTTTTTGAAACTCCTGTCTTCTGTCTTAGAATCAATACTGTTTATTGCTTCTAAAGAAGAATGGTAAAGACTAGCAATAGGGGTTATGTGACTAGCCCAGGGTCACACAGCTAGGAAGTGTCTGAGATCAGATTTGAACCCAGGAGCTCCTCTCTCTAAGCCTGCTTTTCAATCCACTGAGCCACCTAGTTGCCCCCAAGCATTGTAAGTTTTGTTAAGTGGTTTATACAGATTATCTCAGATGTTCCTCACAACAGATTGATGGAGCAGCTAGTTATCTTTATCCATTTTACAAAAGAGGAAACTGGAAATCAGTGAAGTTAAGAGTCTTATCCATAGTCACACACTTATCCTTAGTCTCTGTTTCCTAATTATATCATCTCAGAAAGTCATTTGACTTCTCAGCCTCAGTTTCCTCATCTGTATAAAGAGGTCACTGGACTATATGATTTTTTAAGAACCCTTCCAGCACTAAAACCTATGAAAATATAATTTTCAGGAGGGAAAGGAAGTGTGAGGTACTAATGAATAACTGAGCCCTGAACTAGAGCCTGTTAACAAAAATAACCCCCCCCAAAACCCCAAAAAACCAAAATGAATAGAATTGCTAATACTTGTGGTCTCAACTAAAATGGTTGTTAAAACCACCTCTCCTGGAATTCTTCAATATGCCCTAAATCTTAAATATGGATTGCATTTGAAAACTCCCTTCTGCTTTTTCTTGATGAGTCTGGTTTTAGTGAATAGCAGGGGAGTGGAGTCTGATGCTGCTTTTTGCTGCAGAACAATTACTGCTATCAGGCATCGGTACCTTCCCCAGTGTGCTGCATTTAACAATAAATGGCATTCAGGGGAGGTGGCTAGTATGTGGTAAACACATCGGCATGGATGGACAGACTACCGAATGATGGGACACTGGCACAGAGGAGACATAAATGAATTACCTTTGTGCTAGCTCTGAAATAGTCTCTTTCAGCATATTTAAAGATGGTGTGAGAAGGAAGCTGAGGAAAGAAAGCTTTATCCCCCCAGGCTTATTGCATGGATTCTGATGAGAAGGTTGTAGGTAGCAATTTGTTTTAATGATTGATTTCACTAATACTGAGTTACGATTGGAGTCCTCTGGAAGTCTATATAAGATCTCTACACATGGAAAATGAACTCATTAGGATCAATGCTGTTATGTGATAAATACAAACCAGAGGCATCCAGGTGGTAAAATACCTGCTTTCTCTTCAGGCCATGGGAAATGGCATTTAAAAACATGAATTAAATCAGAGGCAGATCGGCATAAGATGTTGTGGTAGGTCATTTATTAAAGCAGATGCAAGTTACTGATAATACCCTCCCAAAGTCTTTAGACCTTGGGTTTTTAACTTTGGGTCCAAGGATCTATCAAAAGACAGATACTGGATAGAACTCAAATGGGAAAACATTACATCTTTATTTTCATTGAATTCTTCATTTAAGTTGAGTATTTCCCTCAATAGGAATCATTTTTTAAAAGTGTATAATCTGAGAAAAGTTCCGAAGGCTTCAACACATTGCCAGAGGGGTCTATAACAAAATGAAACACAAACAAAACAAGATTAAAAAGCTTTATTTTAGGATGAATGTTCTCTTAAGACCTAACAGTACTAGCTCACAAGGTATATACTTATGATATACCTTGGGTATTATCAGTAACTTCTTTCTATTTTAATAAATGCCATAAATAAAACAGTATTTGCCAAATACTGTTTTAATAAATGCCATTTCCCTTGTGAGGTAGATGGCTTAAGTATTATTATACCCATTTTACTTAGGAGAAAACTAAATCGACTCCTGGTTGTAGTGAAAAGACCAGTGATACTGAAAGTAAATATTGGCTCTACTAGCCCTTAGTTCTTTATCTAGAAATGGAAAGAGTTGGACTAAATTATTTTTAAGGTCTCTTCCAGATCAAAAGTCTATAACTTAACTAGATTCACACAGTATTTTTTAGACCTGGTACTTGATTAGATCTCTAACTCAAGATCAAGGTCCTTCTTACTGTCTTAGAGGCCGAGTTGCCAGAATAGAAGCAGAGAGGAAGGAATAATTGAGAAATCTACCCCCAAAAGTATTATGATCACAGATTTGTATTCTGTATACTTCAGGCCTCAAGGATCAGTTCGTTCTCAAAAAGTTTTCTTCTAGCATAAAGTGTCAAAATACCTTCAGTGACTTGCTAGCCTCCAATTCCCATTCCAAACCTTTTGCAAAACTCTGACACACCATAATGCCTAGTCTTGTATGGTTCTTAGTATTTTTCACTTGGAATAAGAAGACATTCAGGGGTTATGCCTATATACAGACAAAAATATATAGGCAATCAAAGTTGACAGCTTCCTTTGACTTTAGCTTAGTTTCTGTTTCCTGATCAATTAACACTCAACAAACTGAGGAACTATTCTGTAACTAATGAATAATCACCATAATTTAATGGTTTGGACTGAGTTAGGCATCATCTGTCAATGTCTTAAAGATTTATTTGCTTCATGTAGTCTCAGATGTAGCTGATAACTCTTTTTAACCATTCCTTTGAAAAAATGGCAACATTTCTCAGTTACTACACCTTTTAAGTCAGTCTTTGGGCCTCCTCAACCCACACTTTAAAGATATCTCATGAGTAATATTTGTGCTTCCAACAACTAGGGTCACATAGGCTCAGAGGTAGACCTTGGAATCCATGTCTTCTTGAATCCAAGGCAAGAATTCTCTGTCACCCTACTCCATCAGACTATATTCTATTTTCAGTACACTCAAGGAACAGAGGGAAGAAGAGGCAGAAGGAAAAGGACAGAGCATTTTAGTTTGATTTCTATTCCAACTTAAAAATACTAAGAACCATACAAGACCAGGCATTATGGTGTGTCAGAGTTTTGCAAAAGGTTTGGAAAGCTACTGTTTCTAGGTGGCCTGTGCCTGGTACTAGGATTTTCCAGTGTCACCAATGCTGCAATCAGGCTTTAATAGAAGCAATATAAACAACCTAGTGACTCCTAAAAATTTTCCTGAACTGCAGTTGTCCAAGAGTAGAATGCATTTTCTTGAGGGGTAATGGGTTCTACCTTTTTGGAGGTCTTTAACTAGGGGGAGAGAGAGAGAGAGAGAGAGAGAGAGAGAGAGAGAGAGAGAGAGAGAGAGAGAGCT
>NW_025371300.1:0-1540 GCF_016433145.1 Gracilinanus agilis | reverse complement strand
ATATTATATAATTTCATTTATTTCTTTATTTGTTTCTTTCTTTATGTGGTTTAAATTTAATTTAATAATTTAATAAAATATAAATAATATATATTATATAAATCAATACATTTATTTATCTGTTTATCTGTTTGTTTGTTTGTTTGTATGTTTCTCCACAAATGTGTATCTCAAACCTCCTATGATATAACAGTCAATCACTGATACTTGCCATGGGTTGAGTATTAATTGTTATTTGGTCAACTTGGTGTTGAGCCTCTCCAAACGTAACTAGCCTGGTCTTTGGATGACTCTCCTGCAGGTTATCACTAAGCCCTTGCTTTACAGCTTGGCAGGACCTCCCGTTTGGGAAGTATGGGGCAGAGGAGTATAATGGAAAGTCTTCAGCTTGGGAATTGGAGAACCCAAGTTTGAGTTTTGGCTCGGTTACTCACCAGCTGTGTGACCTCTGACAAGTCTCTTAACATTTCTGGACTATGGTTAATGGCTTTCATATGTTTATCTGACTTAGACTATGGAGACTGTTTCTGTATCTTTAAGAGCCACATAAAATATCAGATATTGTTACAATATCTCTGAGAGCTCAAATAGGATGTTGAGAAAAAAGTCTGGCCGGCCCTTGAGATGTCAATTAAAGAAATGGTTTGTCCTGAAAACGTCTTTCCCTGCAGATCCAGGTGAGAAGGTGTGTGTTTGTTGTCCTTTATCTATTTGGTTTTTTTAAATCCATGATCCATGCGGATCTAGGAGAAATTTTTAGGGAAGGCATAGGAAGGAGGCGAGGAGAAACTTCTTGGTTGGAATTATTTTAACTGCACTATTAAAAAGAAGTTATGAAGAGAAGTCTTTGAAGAGCCTGATGAAAACCCCAATTATTGTCACATATGTTTTTAAGAGAAGACAAAGAGATAAAGAGATAAATTCTGAGAAATATGAAGAAGTTGATTAGTAGACTATAATCACTGTCAGGGTGAGTTAAACAATTTCTGGCTGAATTTGTAAACAAATGAAGATGGTCAACTACTGATATATTGAGGGATCAGTCAGTCAGCCAATTAAGCTTTTATTATACTCCTACTATATACCAGATATTGTACCAGTGCTGGGATTAAAAGGAATGGCAAAAACCAGTCCCTATTCACAATCTAATTCTGGGTGGGAGGACATGAAAACAAGTATATAAAAACAAGATACAGACAGGATAAATTAGAAATAATCAAAAGAGAAATAAGGGTAGCATTAAGGGAAATCAAGAAAATCTTCTGCTTGGTTATAGCCAAAATATTATGCTTGCATATGTGTGTTTATGCTTATTTTCGTTCTATTTTTTTTCCTCTTTTCTTGCTGGAATTTATTGATATTATACAGAAATGCTGATGATTTACACAGATTTATTTTATATCCTGTAACTTTGCTGAAGTTATTTTTTCAATTAATTTCATAGTTGTATTTTGTTTTCTTTCTTTCTCTTTCTTTCTTTCTTTCTTTCTTTCTTTCTTTCTTTCTTTCTTTCTCTCTCTCTTTCTCTCTCTTTCTTTCT
>NW_025371299.1:0-8876 GCF_016433145.1 Gracilinanus agilis | reverse complement strand
TCTGGCCAGAGTAACAATCATTATTAATAAAATGAGAGAGAGTGAAATGAGAGAGAGAGAGAGATTTCAGTCTTCCTAATTTAAGGTAATATCTGGTTCCAGGTTTCACCCCAGCTCCATGTTACCACTTGCCAAGTACCAGCCCAGGGAGTCATTCTGTTCAAGGGCAGAAGTAAAACACTGTCTCCTTCCTGTGCCTTTTAAACTCCTCTAGCTAGCTCTTCCCTCCATGGTGACATTGCACATTGATGCTCACAATGACGCCAGGGGATGCCAGGCCATTAGATATGATGTTACTCTGTAATACCCACCATTGGGGTGCCCCAGGATAGAGGTATTTTACCTCACATCCCCTGGGATTCTTATTGTACAAGTCATGTACAAACAGGCAGATAGATATTTTCTTGTACTCATCTTTTGGCATTTCCAGAAAAATTGGCACATGAAACTTTAATATATGTTTTGTTAAAATGTAGGTGAACTGATTATTGAACTTTGATCTCTCAATCTAGTAACCTTGTCAAAAAAGAAAATGTGCTCATTGATGAGATTATCATCATTTTTTTCTTTTTATTTTTTTAGAAAAATTTTCCATGGTTACATGACTCATGTTCTTTCTTCCTCCACCTACCCATAGTCGATGTGCATTTCTACTGGGTTTTACATGTGTCATTGATCAAGATCTATTTCCATATTAATATTTTCATTAGAATAATCACTTAGAGTCTGCATCCCAAATCATAATCCCATCATCCCATGTGTTCAAGCAGTTGTTTTTCGTCTGTGTTTCTACTCCCACAGTTCTTCCTCTGAATGTGGATATAGTGTTCTTTCTCATAGGTCTCTCAGAATTGTCCTGGGTCATTGTATTGCTGCTAGTACAGACATCCATTACATTCTATTGTACCACAGTGTATCAGTCTCTGTGTACAATGTTCTTCTGGCTCTGCTCCTTTCGCTCTGCATCAGTTCCTGGAGGTCTCTCCAGTTCACATGGAATTCCTCCAGTTCATTATTCCTTTTAGCACAATAGTATTCCATCACCAGCATATACCACAATTTGTTCAGCCATTCCCCAATTGAAGGGCATACCCTCATTTTCCAGTTTTTTGCCACTACAAAAAGCACGGGTATAAATATTTTGTACATGTCTTTTTCCCTGTCATCTCTTTGGGGTACAAACCCAGCAATGCTATGGCTGGATCAAAGGGCAGGAAGTCAGGGCAGCTGGGTAGCTCAGTGGATTGAGAGCCAGGCCTAGACACGGGAGGTCCTAGGTTCAAATCTGGCCTCAGACACTTCCCAGCTGTGTGACCCCCCATTGCCCACCCTTACCACTCTTCCACCAAGAAGCCAATACACAGAAGTAAAGGGTTTAAAAAAAAAAAGGGGGCCGGAAGTCTTTTATAGCCCTTTGAGCATAGTTCCAAATTGCCATCCAGAATGGTTGGGTCAGTTCACAACTCCACCAGCAATGCATTAATGTCCCAATTTTGCCACATCCCCTCCAGCATTCATTACTCTCCCCTTCTTTCATTTTAGCCAATCTGCTAGTTGTGAGGTGGTACCTAAGAGTTGTTTTAATTTGCATTTCTCTTAATTACAAGAGATTTAGAGCACTTTTTCATGTGCTTATTGATAATTTTGATTTCTTTATCTGAAAATTGCTATTCATGTCCCTTCCCCATTTATCAATTGGGGAATTGCTGGTGAGAGTATTATTTTTTTTAAAAAACCCATACTTTCTGTCTTGGAGCCAATATTGGCTCCAAAGCAGAAGAGTGGTAAGGGCTAGGCCAGTGATGGGCAAACCAGGACCAGTGGGGCAGATGCGGCCCCCTGAAATGTCTTATCCTGCGAAATACATTATTCCTAATATGATGAATACAATGAGTAGGATACAATACAGTGAAATTTCAAAAGAGTTGCCTTAGAAACA
Organism: Gracilinanus agilis; assembly: GCF_016433145.1. Taxonomy (NCBI): domain Eukaryota; kingdom Metazoa; phylum Chordata; class Mammalia; order Didelphimorphia; family Didelphidae; genus Gracilinanus; species Gracilinanus agilis. The sequence continues at coordinate 6,937 of NW_025371299.1, read as the reverse complement.
GACTGACAGATGAGCATTTCCTTTCCTTTCCTTTGGCCCCCTCTTTAAAAAGTTTGCCCATCAGGGCCGCTGGGTAGCTTAGTGGATTGAGAGTCAGGCCTAGACACAGCAGGTCTTAGGTTCAAATCTGGCCTCAGACAGGTCCCAGCTGTGTGACCCTGGGCAAGTCACTTAACCCTCACTGCCTAGCCCTCACCACTCTTCTGCCTTGGAGCCAATACACAGTATTGACTCCAAGATGGAAGATAAGGGTTTAAATTAAAAAAAAAAAAAAAAAAGTTTGCCCGTCACTGGGCTAGGCAATGGGGGTTAAGTGACTTGCCCAGGGTCACACAGCTAGGAAGTGTCTGAGGCCAGATTTGAACCTAGGACTTCCCATCTCTAGGTCTGGCTCTCAATTCACTGAGCTACCCAGCTGTCCCTGTGAGATTATTTTTGATGAAGGCCTATTCTTCTTTGAAGAAATATCAATGAACATCTGGGAAAGGAAGTGGTGATACCAATCATGTTTTAGAATTTTGCCAGGAATCAAAATCAATGACACTGGCCTATAACTTATGCTTTCTTGCTAAAAAATTTTAAAAATCAGAACATTTGGCCTTCTTTAATAGTTGTCGAGCATCTCTTCTCTAATCCAATCCAATCAATAATTATTAAGTACCTACTATGTAATTCATTATTATAATAAGTACCTACTAATGTACTTATATAAATATAAATAATAAGTACCTACTATGTAATTAATAAAAAAAGAAGAAAGTTCTAAAAGTATATAATCATAGGGGCAGCTGGGTAGCTCAGTGGAGTGAGAGTCAGGCCTAGAGACAGGAGGTCCTAGGTTCACACCCGGCCTCAGCCACTTCCCAGCTGTGTGACCCTGGGCAAGTCACTTGACCCCCATTGCCCACCCTTACCAATCTTCCACCTATGAGACAATACACCGAAGTACAAGGGTTAAAAATAAATAAATAAATAAAAAATAAAAATAAAAGTATATAATCATAGTCTAAAAAGAGCATATAAGCATACTCTAAAAGGGGAGACAACACACAAAAGAAGGCAGGTAGGGAGTAGAAACCATTGAGCATCCAATGTGGCTTGTGAAATTTAACCAATTAAACAATATGAACTCATTTCTCAGTTCAGACAGATAGCTTTCTTGGCTCAGGTTGGCTTCTTCTCAGTAACAGATGAAAATATATTAGGGCACTGGAACACAGGAATCAAGTCAAGTTGATAGGAGAAATCTGGATGGATCTGATGTCTCCCCTGGAGATATGATGGTTGGTAGGAGAAACCTGAGGAATAGAGCCAATGGCTTCCAACAGAAAGTCCATTAACCGAGGCAGGAAGTGATCCCTTCACTCCCAAAGAGACAGGAACACTCCCCACTTCCAACTCTTGGAGTCTCCTTAAATTCATTCCTTACATTCTTTGGAGCCTTTCCTGTTTTGTTCCATGTGTGAGCCACCCCAGCTCTGCAGAATAAATCACAGACCTCTGCAAAAGTTTTTCCCTTTGCTTTTCTACCTTTCCATTCCTCTCTTTGCACAGAGTAAACAAAATGAGTTTTATCCACTGTGCACCAATATACTTACCTTGCTTACTTATTCTCTAGTCTAACCCCAAAAAATAAACAGCTACTCTTACTAAGCTATTCCCATTTTACCTACCCTATTCTAGGGACTTGCACTAAGGAAAGAAAGGGAAGGGAAAGGGATTTACAATAAACTGTTACAAAGTTCAAACACACCTCAACATTTGCAAACTCAAAACAAACTAGAAAATATCAATATGAACTACTACTAAGAATACAAAATGCAATACAATTCAAAAGTTAAATATTTTAATAAAACTCTTCAAAACCAATTTGCTATCAAAACCTTATAATGCTAAATTAGAACAAAAACACTTCTATCTAAAGAAATCAGGTTCAAAATTGTATAAAAATAGAAAAAACTAGATAAACTTACAATAAACACAATGGAGCATAAGCTTTTACAAAAAACACAAATCTGCCTAAAAAATGAATTCATGCAAAATGCATTAAAAAAAATTCTTATCTGAACTATTGAAAACAGCCTTTCTATTCTACCTGCCATTTTGAATATATTTAACCAAACTTCCTACCTTGAAATGTGATCTGAACAACTTATCTTATCAACCTGACTGTGCACATCCTTTTTTTCATATCCTATATATATATATGACCTCATCTATTTACATTTCATGCAACTCACATATGCGTATATTATAATTATGCCATCTCTAACTATGTTACAAGTATGTATATAATTTACAGATCTATTTAAATATGCATGTGTGATAGGTAATCTATTTGCTGTATGTTCCTACACTAACCTCTAGGATGATCCCTATCTGTTCCCTGATGTTATCCAAACAGAATATCTCAAACAGATCTTCTATTTAGATAAGACCTTATGGATCTAATACCTAACTATGTCACTATTATTTCAATTCTCTTCCAGAAACAGCCATTTATCTACATGGACATTTTTCAAAATATAGATTTTATAGAGTTAGTGGAACATGTAATCTGAATATGTGCTTGTTGGAAGCAGAGTACTTCCTCCAGATTTCAGATTTCCCCTTCACATGTTGTCTGATGGGTCTCTTCTTTCTTAAATGTACAGCCTATTGCATGCACCTAACTATGAAAATGTTTTGTGTTCTATGAGGCATTTTATCTTACAATCTGGAGTCCATTTTTTATCTAATTCTCTTCTCTGTAGTCTTTCTAGTCTTTACTGTCACATTAACCTCAGGTTACCTGTTTCTCCTTCCTGTTGCAAAAATCTTTTCCTCTGGGTTGCTTTTCCTTTTTCTTCTGCTGGATTTGTCCCCTTATGAACTTTTTGCCTGATGTATCATTTTCTCTCTCTCAATTCTCCTCTATATGGCTCTTATCTACCTTTTCAGCACTTACGGAATGGAATGTTAGCTGGTCTGTGAAACCCAGCTTGTCTCTTAGAAAACTTGTCCAGAAAAACATAAACCATCTCATCAGTGGCTTTTTCCTGGCTCGGTCTTCCTTTTCTAGATCGGAGCTCTCCAAATTGTGGTCAAGGGAGTAGTAAAGAGAAAGGGACATGTCACCCTCGCTGGAAGGGTTCCTGCCCAGGCAGATTCTTTGGGGCCTAGGAGTGATCCCATTATTGGGGTCACACACTTCAGAGACTGCCTGCCTTTTCAGGAGAGGAGTCTTGACAAAAATAAGATGAAAAAAGGATGGATCACATTGATTATTAAAATTAATTTCCCCTGAAACCAGGCAGGGTAGTAGATGCAAAGTGAGTGATCTTACATTTCCCTGACATTTCTCTCCTTCTGGTTCCCTTCCTACCAGTCTGATCACATCAGTGCCCTTTTTTGAATTTTTAGCAGGGGGAGTCCACTGAGGCTCTGTGCTGGGCTCTCTTCTCTTGTCCCTCTATATTATTTCACTTGGTGACCATTAGCTCCCATAATTCAAATATCATATCTAGGATGAGTATTTATAGCTGTATTCAACCAGACCTAACCTCTTATATGACTTCCAGTCTTGAGGAAGGGGAAGGGATGATGACGTAAAAAAAGAAAAAGAATTATTTTCAAGGGAATAATCATAGAGAAGAGGAGAGAGAAAACTTTTTTAAAAATGTTAGCAGGAATGCATGAGCTATAAGACAGTAATCTTGATTTTGGTTCCTGGAAAATTTTTGAAAGATTATTTTAGATAACTTCCTTTCCTAGTTGTTCACTAGTAATCCTTCTATGAGAGAAGTTTGCCTTAATCTAGACCAAATTACAGTAGTGATCTCATTTTCTTTATTGATAGGGTTACTTGACTGATCAAGAGGAAGAGAATGCAGTTTAACTAGTTTACCTAGATTTAAGTGAAGGATTTTATAAAGTTCAAAGTACTATTTTTCTGGACTAACCAAAGAGATAAGAGAAGACCGTAGAGAACTGCCTAATAGTGCTTAGAATTGGTTGAATGGTCAAATTTCAGGAAGAGTCATTTATGGGCTGTGTACTTGGAAGACCATCTTTAGCCAAATTTCTCTCAATGAAATTATCCAATGAAATGAGAGACATCTGGGCTCCTCTTCTACAAGTCCTCAAAGTGATGGGCCTGGTTCTTTGGCAATGATTTCTATTTCATTGTTTTCTCCTTCAGAGAAAAGGGCAGGTGTCAAAGAGGCTTTGCTTGGCTGAAATGGCATGGCTGCTTAGTGTTGGCTTTTCTTTCCCTGTACCCTCAGGGGCTCTACCTAATGATTTCTTTTTTATCCGGTAGCCAGACTGTTTGTACCTCTACTCCTTGATCCCTGATCACTGGGAGGGAGAATTCCTTTTCTTTAGCTTTCTGCAGGTTAACTCAAACACAACTTCCAGGTGAGAAAGATGTGGCAACACATGTACATTCCTTCTTCTAGGAGCTGGACTGGGAAAGGGAAGAAATTGTGGTGACCAAAAGACAAAATGACTGAGGAAACAAAGGTTCAATCTTGGGAGCATTTGCATTTATTAAGCCATGCATGGCAAGTGCCCAACAAGTCAGGAACAGGCCCCTTTCTTAGCTTAGGGATGGACCACAAATACAGAGAGAAAGAGACTTTTATATGTTAAAAACAATTAGACATGGAAAATTCATCAAAAGGACACATTAGGGAATCTCATTTCCAGTTGGATGAAAGATCAGGGAATTTCCAACTTGGTAGGCACAGAGTAAACAAGCACAAGTGCCTGAATTCAGGAAAAGAGATGTCTCACTCCTCCCAAGTCTGTAAAGAACCAAAGGAACAGGGCAAACAACTGATTGGATCAGTAGGGGCTGGTTTTCAGATAAGACATATGGATTGCTTGAGATGGACCATTATGAGAGAAAACTCCTTGCATGACTGCATTATCAGTCTGGGTTTCTGGTCAGCATAACCCAGGTATGGTCAAACATCTCTAAATAGCAGGTACTGGAGGTGATCTGGTTTCCCAGCCATGCAGGATCAGGTTAAATAATGCAATAAACTTTTCTTCCAATTCCCAAAATGGAATAAAATTTTCTCAAGACAGAATTTGGGCTAGAACCATAATTGAATAGAAAGGAAACTGAGCTAGATCCAGAGATAGAGTTAGTGTGGCTCACTCAATTGCCTCAATTCCTGTTTTCACTTACTGTCCTCATTCCAAATTGAGGATGGAGCATTTGAGCAGAGAGTGCAGTCTAATGGTTTCAAAATTTGAACGAAATTATGTGGAAAACATATTGACTTAAAACAAGAATATAATTGTGTTTCTCAATATTTCAAGTTTTTTGAAGTTTCTCAGTCCTTAATAGACCATAATTTGTACAAAGTCCAAGGATACATGCTTGAATTTCACGGTGTTGGTGTTGGTGTTGGTGTTGGTGTTGGTGTTGGTGTTGGATCATCAAAAAAGGGTATCTCGATGATTCTCCATAGAAGCAAAACAATTAAGAAAAGCACAATAGCTAGGATCAATTTGGGTAGAAGTTTGTAGAAGTAAAAACTTGTTTGGTGGCATACAGAGAAGGATGGTATTGAATGTACATCTGGAGGAGGCTCTAATTCTAGATCATCTTCATAAACCAAAGTCAGTGCCCAAGGCTCTTTCGTTTCCAGCATGAGATTTTCCATTGAAATGATCTGGGTATGGGCTCTTCTAGTACAAATTCTCAAGGTGATGGGTCAGATCCTGAGGCAATGATTTCTTCTATTTCTCCACTTGCACCTGCAGAGAGAAAGTTTAATGTCAAAGGAGCTTTAATTGGTCAAAAAGGCAATTTGTGCCCAGGCAGAGGCTGCTTAGCCCAGAGCTGTTTTGACTGTTGGCCTTAATCTTCCTGCAGTATGGGGGAGGGGGGTAACCCCCTGATGCCTTCCCCATTATCTGGTAGCCAGACTGTCTGCTCTGCCTCCACCCTTTGCTGCTAAATCACTGAGAAGGGGATCTCTTGTTTTCTTCAGTTTTTTTTTCTGTGGGTTAGCTCAAACATAGCTTACAGATGTGAAAGAGGTAGCAACCAGCGTCCATTCCTTTTTCTGGGAGTTGCATCGTGAAAGGGAAGAAAAGGAAGTCAGAGCATCTGAAGAGAGGGGAGAGTCAAGTGATCTCAAAGTTGGAGCATAAATTAAGTGAAAACGTCATGATGAAAAGCAATAAAATATTCTATTTTTTCATGATCAAGCTCTCCTTGCCTGTTTAAAAGGCCCACCTCAGGAAGAGAAGAAGAGCTAGAGATGGGGCTACACCAAACTTATATCCTCCCTACATCAGCACTTAACGTGAGAGGGAAGGTGGGGTGCTGGGAAGTCATAGTTTTTAGGGTAATAGATTCTAATTACACACTCCTTGGCTGAGATCTGAGTTACCTCACTCTGGATGGGAAGAGATCTTCCACTCTGTGTTATCTGGAATCTTCATTCTCCTATGAATACTCTTGTGAAGGTTAAATTTAGTGCTTGGACTGTATATGAAATTACATGTTCACCAAAATTATTATACCTCAAATCTGAAGTTTATTTACAAAATTGGAGAGGAAACAATAAAGTAGAGAAATGTGAGAGAGGTTAGAGAAAATACCTATACTAGTCCTCAGCCAGGAGGGCCAGTAGTGAGTAACTCTGAGGCCTCCTCCAAGATGGACTTAAAAACTAGGAAAGTAAATCTGGCCTCAGACACTTCCCAGCTGTGTGACCCTGGGCAAGTCACTTGACCCCCTTTGCCTACCCTTACCACTCTTCCACCTATAAGTCAATACACAGAAATTAAGGGTTTAAAATAAAAAAACAAAACAAAACAAAACAAAAAAAACCCTAGGAAAGTAGTCAGCCCTTTTCACTCACCCAAACAAGTAGTCCAAGGAGTCAGAATCTAAGTTGAAGCCAGGATCCAGGCAGCAGCCTCCAGTGAAGTT